>NC_058408.1:1567585-1671719 GCF_002201575.2 Neomonachus schauinslandi | reverse complement strand
GGGGGCGGGTGCAGGGGGTCGGGGGCGCGGGGCGGGCGCACGGGGCGGGCGCAGGGGGGCGGGCGCAGGGGGCCGGGGCCGCCGGTTGCGGCCGGGGCGCAGCGCGTCCTTCTTGCTTTCCAGGTGCGCGTCCCGAGGGACCATGGAGCCGGGGCCGCGCCCCGCGGGTAGCAGCTGCGGCAGCCCCGCGGGCCTCTCCCGGGAGTACAAGCTGGTGATGCTGGGCGCCGGCGGCGTGGGGAAAAGCGGTAGGTGCCCGGTGCTTCCATTTCCCAAGAAGTGCTCATCCGCACCCATACCAGATGGGAGGGAGGCTGACGCTTGTTCTTTCCGTGGGTCACGTCTGTGGATTTTAACTTCCGTTTCTTGTTTTGAAGCCATGACCATGCAGTTCATCAGCCACCGATTTCCAGAAGATCACGACCCCACCATCGGTAAGTCGAGTTACCACCTAAGTTTCTAAGTAAACTGTATGGACCTGTCTTGGTGTCAGTTTTTGAAACCGTCTTTAACTACTTCTCTTTGGAGCCTTTGTGGGTGTCCTTGTAAGATTTTTTAACAAGAGTTTCATAGCACTGGGTGAACAGATACTACTTTTTTTCTCCCTTAACTTGGTAGGTCGGTAAGCCGTCTTTCGTGGCCGTCTTTTCTTGAAGGTTCATGGAACACTTTGGTCCGTTAGGATTTCGGGGTTCCCAGGCTATATTGCCAGGTAAAAGGAGAAGTGTCCAGGCCTCGAAGCCGTTCGCTGTCACTTCTCTCAGGGTCTCTGGCTCTGTAACTATGAGTCAGCTGGTTTGAACTTCCACAAAAGGAAGCAGAAAAACAAGCCCAGCCAGCCAGCCTGCTGAAGTCTGACGACTCAGACCTGCAGCCTGGACTTCTTCCCCTGGAAGCTCTTCGTTTACTTCCTTATTCCTCAAGTTTATTACCTAGTAAGATCTTCTTTCATGTCTCCTCTAACTCTTAGTGCTCTGTTGTGTTGTTTCCTCCACACTGGTGGAGGAAAAAGAAATTTTGTCTGGCCTTTTAAAAAAAGTTGCTATTCTCTACAAAGACTAAGAATACTACTGTCATTCCTGGACTATGAGGAAGCAGGTTTGATTCTAAGGGGTTAAAGATACAAAGAAAAACGGAGGGGAGGGGACGGTGAGGGCGGGAGCCATACTGCTAGTGTTTTCAGAGTGTCAGGATCCTGGGTCTCTCGGGAGGATTTCCACTGGGTCAGGCCTCTGCCGCCCTGTTTTCCACAAAGCCAGTGAGAGAGTTCTGTGCCAAGCCAGGTTTGGGTGCAGTCGTTCTATATAGTTCATGCTTCTGTGGCTTGAGGAAAATAGAAACACTGCTTGTTTTTTTTTAAATGTACAGCATTGCTCAGGGATTCAAACTATGTTGAGGATTCTAGAAATAAACTCAGTTTAGGGTTTAAGATAATTTACTTAGAACTTCGCAAATATTTTTTTTTTCTTTAAAGCAAAACTTATATGTGTTCTCTGAAAGAGCTAATTTTTTTAATCAGTTGATTTTTTTCCCCCCAGTCAGCTGCTCTCCGGACAATACCATCTGATTCAACAGCATGTACTTATGTGTCTTGAGTTCCCATTATGTGCTAAGTACTGTTGTAGGCCCTGGGAGTTCAGTGGTGAACAGAAAGATGCAGTAGTTTCTCTCGTGGAGTTTATAATTTAGCGCCTTTTCTTTAGGGGGCTTTGTGGCAAACTTTGGCTGCTAACTCTGAGCAGAACAGTTCTACATTGGAGCTAGTACGTGTGCGAGTGTGTGTGTGGTACATATTTACCCGTAACTGAAGTATCAGGAAACTGTGTATGTCACTGCATGTGGTATGCTCTTGTATTTTTTCTTGTAGATTTTTGCTTTTTTATTTTAATACTGGTCCCAACGCATTAAATTCATTCACAGCTCCCTAATCCTGTGGATCATGGCCTGTAGTTTGAGAAACACTGGTTCGGTGGGCTCTTTATCTTTGAGGAAGAGTCATGAGCAGGGGTTCAAGAAAAAATACTGAAATACACTGGGGTGTAAGCAGCAATTGTTTGAATGATGAAAATATTGAGTGGGTTTTTCTCTTTTTAAAAAAATTTCCTTGTATTTTTCAAGGTTCATATAATAATGCCCATAAAGAAATTTGTTTTCATGAAGGAGAGATTATGACAATATGGATTATTTAGAAAAAAGTAAATGATTTTTTTTTTCTTGTATAGTATTAAAATGAGGAGGAACCATAGTATTTGGTTAAGTAGATAAGGCTTTTGAATCAAGCAGCCCTTGGTTTTAATTCTGGCTGTATAATTAACTTTGTAATATGGGAAAGACATTTAATGTTTCAGAGTTTTTTTTAATCTGTAAAGTGGAGATAATACTATGGATTGGAATATTTGTCACTATTGGAATATTGTCACTATTGAATGAGTTAAGGTATATAGATTACTTAGTATAATGCCTGGCATCTAATAACTATTTAACAAATGGTAAAGTTACTTTTCGAGCCTAATTTTTGCGGGGCAGGGGGAGAGGCAGAAGGAGAGAGAGAATCTTAAGCAGGTTCTACCTCCAGCTCGGAGCCCAATGCAGGGCTCGATCCCACAACCCTGAGATCATGACCTGAGCTGAAATCAAGAGTCGGACGCTTAACTGACTGAGTCACCAAGGTGCCCCAGAGCCTAGTATTTTTTGAAAAGAATCCTTTTTTAGCCTAGAATTTTAGATGACGTCTTATAAATATAAACAATGAATAAACCTATGTCATCACTTAGGTGAAAAACACAAAACAGCTCAGTTGAAGACCCAATTTACATATCTCAATGGATTGAGCATGCTTCCTGAGAAAATCTGGACATTTAAAGAACTTGTGTATAATCTATTTCTCTATAAGAAGAATTTTAAAATAAGGTTGCAGGGTGCCAGGCTGGCTCAGTTGGTAGAGCATTCGACTCTTGATCTTGGCGTCCTGAGTTTGAGCTCCACTTTGGGCTTAGAGATTACTCAAAAAAGAAAAAAGTTAAAATAAGGTTACATAATTCCTGTGCTTATGGGTTTATAGTACACCTTTCTTCCCTCCTGTAGAAGATGCTTATAAAATCCGGATCCGTATTGATGATGAGCCTGCCAACCTGGACATTTTGGACACGGCTGGACAGGTATTAAATCTCAGAATGCTATGTGTAAAGGTGTTTTTCACTGTAGTAGAGGGGAGGGGAAGGCTTATGCAGAGAAGATCACCAGTTCATCTTTCTCAATTTTTCATGCTCTCTGACTCAGGATAGCAGGTAATTGATACATGTGTCTTCTTTGATCTGAAATCATAGCTAATGTGTGTGCAGCCCTAGGTTTCATCACTACATTAATGATCCTGTTCCCCTCCAGGCAGAGTTTACAGCCATGCGGGATCAGTATATGAGGGCAGGAGAAGGGTTTATCATCTGTTACTCTATCACCGATCGTCGAAGTTTCCATGAAGTTCGGGAATTTAAGCAGCTTATTTACAGAGTTCGACGCACTGATGATACCCCTGTGGTTCTGGTGGGAAATAAGTCTGACCTAAAGCAGCTAAGACAGGTGAGGAGAGAGCAGAAATGCAGTCTGTAGTCTCAGATTGGTTGTCGTCATTTCGCTGTATATAGGTTCTTTTGCTTTAAAGTAAAAATTTTAAACTAACTTTTCTTTAACCTTAAAATTTCTCTAAATCTACTGATTTGCAATTAACTTGGATAAAAATCTGAATTTTAGAAATCAGTTTACAGGATAAAATCCACAGCGTGGTAATCAGATGACAAATAGAGTACGTATTACATGAAGGATCATGGAATGTTCCTAAAACCTTAGAAAATAATCAACCAATCTGTCAGTTTATGTTGCAGCAGGACAAATGTAGGTTAGACTTCAAGATACACTTCCTGATGGTGAAGATCATTAAGGGGACCTGGAAGGGGAGAATAAGAGAAATTATAGAGGATTCTAGAGTAAGCTGGACTCCCCAGATTGGCGACAGTGTGTAGAATCTGGCTGTTTGGGGGCGCCTGGGTGGCTCAGTTGGTTAAGCGACTGCCTTCGGCTCAGGTCATGATCCCAGGGTCCTGGGATCGAGTCCCACATCAGGCTCCCTGCTCAGCAGGAAGCCTGCTTCTCCCTCTCCCACTCCCCCTGCTTGTGTTCCTGCTCTCGCTGTCTCTGTCTCTGTCAAATAAATAAATAAAATCTTTAAAAAAATAAAAAAATAAGAATTTGGCTGTTTGGTGTAGAGTTGAAGGAATAGTGGACAGGCATATTGGGACCACTGGTGGAAGCAGCGGAGTAGGTACAGACTTTTTGGAAGTAGTTTGACAATAGATAAGTTCACAGTGCTTCTCACTTAATGCCTGTTTGAAAAATCTGTCCAGGAATTTATATATAAAACGTTGGTTGCCAGGCTGCTTGTAGCAAAAAGTTAGAAAAAGTCTAAATGTTCAGACCTAGGAGAAATTATGGTCTATCCCTAACTGGCTACATCAATTTTTGATTTGTTATATAGTTGGATTAGAAATCAGTCACTTCGGGGCGCCTGGGTGGCTCAGTCGTTAAGCGCCTGCCTTCGGCTCGGGTCATGATCCCAGGGTCCTAGGATCGAGCCCCGCATCGGGCTCCCTGCTCCGCGGGAGGCCTGCTTCTCCCTCTCCCACTCCCCCTGCTTGTGTTCCCTCTCTCGCTGTGTCTCTCTCTGTCAAATAAATAAATAGAAAATCTTTAAAAAAAAAAAAAAAATCAGTCACTTCATAGGAAGGAGGAGTTGAGGAGCTCTCTGTTCAGATTGCCCCTTCGCTTTTCACTTCTGGAGGCAGTTGTGATTGTTTTCTGTGGTTACCACTATGCATTTTCTCATGTTTACATTTTTAAAGGTCACCAAAGAAGAAGGACTGGCTTTGGCGCGAGAATTCAGCTGTCCCTTTTTTGAGACGTCCGCTGCATACCGCTACTACATTGATGATGTATTCCACGCCCTTGTACGGGAGATACGTAGGAAAGAGAAGGAGGCAGTGCTGGCCATGGAGAAAAAATCTAAACCCAAAACCAGTGTATGGAAGCGGCTGAAATCACCATTCCGGAAGAAGAAGGACTCCGTAACTTGAAGGGAGGATGTGCGTGTTGGCCTGTGAACCTCAGGGTTTACTCCGAGCAACCCAGTGGCCTGCACGAGTGAGCATGGCGCTTGCTCTTTGTCCTGTCGTGACCGTTCCTCTAAATGTAACTGACGAAGGGTGTATGCCTAGTGGGAGTCTTCAGTGACGTGGTGTCTAGAATACTGTCTTTTTAGCTAATTCTGATTTATTAACCCAGTGGAGCACTGTTTACTTGTAAATTGTCACATTAGAATTTGATCTACCAATGTTTTGGGTTCTGTTCCTGGTATTAGTTAATTAGTGTCGATTGTTTCCACCCTGGGGGTGTCTGTATACCATGTGTGTTTTACGAAGCCCACAGGAGGAATTTCCTGCTGTGCATTACTCTGTGTCCTTTTCAACTTGGGTTCCCTGAGACCTTCCCAGGGAAGGGCCTCACTTTCTTGTGTTCACAGGTGCTTCCTGGACACACAGCAAAAACCACGGAAAACCCGGTTCAGGGCATTGCTGTGGAACTGCGTCCTGTCGCAGATGCGGGGTTATGAGCTCGGGGACGCCAGGCCGTGGAGGGGGGCGGGCAGGACTCCACGTCAGGACCACGTTCCCAGTGCAAGCCTGGCTTTCCTAGAAAGTGCACATTCAACCCAGATGCACTGAGCTAGGTGAGGATAAGCAGAAGTGAGTGAAATGTATGCAAGTTTCTCCTATGAAGTTATTTTGTTCTTCCTTTCAGGATTTAGCCTTCCTTAGCTTCCAAGGTCTATGCTTTGGGAGTCATTACTGGATTACTAAACTCTTGTCTAGACCCTTAGTTGGGACAGCCATGGCCTTGTGCAGGTTTATTTTTTTCCCCAGAGATGCACACACCAGTACAATTACATTAAGTGCTTCCCTGGCTCTCTAGCAGAGCTAGGCCTGGTGGAATGTTCTCTAGGTCCTTCATCAGACTGACTGCATTGTCCACATGGAAGAGATGTCGGGAGTTAGAGTAAAACCGTGTATGTGCCTCCTCAACACAATCACTACACTCCATGCTCAGAGAAGCCTGGGCGTCTCTGTGCTAACGAGCCAGGCGCGAAGCTTTAGGACTCCTGTGTGTTGAGTTTCTCGTTGAAGATTTCTTTGCAGGGACCTTGGGGAGTTCACTGCACAGGGCTGTCTGAGCCTTGACAAAACTCAGCCTAAGAGAATACCACCTTGATATTTGTGCATAGCTGGGGAGCTTGTTCTGGGAAGGCACAGCTTTACATATGGGTGGTGCATTCTCTCTTTTAGAATCAGGATTGTTTGGGTATCTGGACTTAACTGTGTGTGGAGATTAGGTGCAGAAGTGCTAAGAATAACGTGGCGCAGATTGAACATTAAATGTCACGGACAGAGTTTGTGACCGTCTTAACCCCGAAGCACGCGACTGCAGCGCCATTTAGAAATAGCGTGCCCCTCGACTTACTGTTTTCCACTTTACTGACAGGCAGAAGGATAGGCTTGTTGTGTTTTTTTCCTCATACTCCATGCGATGTCTGTTCCAGGTTTAAAGAAAGGTGATGGTTGCACCTTTTTTAGCTAGGTCGTGGTCCCTTTTGAAACCAAATAAATCATGTTTTATGGTACTCAAGCCATCCAATAGTGGAAGACCCAGAATTTGAATCTCTGCAGGACAGAAATCTGATAGGAACCATAGCACTTTAGAGAAGTATGAAGGTAGAAAAGAAATACAGTGCAATTCTATTTTAACAGTATTTCACCACATTTAAATTAGCTTAGAGCCTTTTACATGTAATGCCTTAGCTTCTCATTACTAATGACCTAGGGAATTGTAATTAGTGTCGAGCAAGAACTTGACAGCTGTATAATCATTCAGGACCTTCAAGGCAGCAGAGAAGATTGCCAGAAAGATCCATAAGACAGGAGGGAATTTACATTGTATATAAGAAAAATAACAAATTTGTGTTTTTAAGACTGTCACTGTCCTGTATTTGGTCATTGGATAATTAGCCCATTAGTATTGAGAATTCTATTCATGGTGCTAAATAGTTTGAGGGGGTATAATGTGTGTAGGTAACAGCTCTAGTCTTAGTGATCATAACTGTATGTAATTTTATAAGCTCTGAAGAGTCAGGTTTATCCAATTTGAGGGCATTAAAATCCATTACTCCTGGAACTTTGAAGAGAGAAACATTCAGGGACACGTGTGAAAGCACTGGGACTGTTGATGCCTGCGCCCGATTGTTAAGTTAGAAAATTTAGAGTGAGCTGTTAGAATTCAGGAGGAGATATGTTTAATTTTATTATATTTTAGCAAGAATTGGTCTACTGTGATGTTTGGGGGCGGGAGAAGGAAGAGCAGTCTTTCACTTAACGCATGTGTATATGAAGACAGTTTACATGACACAATACAGAACTTTTAAACAACTTGTTGGGCTTCTCCTTTACTTACCTGTGCGTGGGTGGAAATGCTTAGAATCATTGCACAAAGGTCATTTTAAGAAAATACAATACCATGAGATTTTCTGTTCTGGAAAACACGGATTCAAAAGTGTGAGTGCCCGCCGCGTGCAGGATACCTGCGTTGAGTGCATTGGGGCGTGGCATGGAACGCCCTTTCAGAGAGAGGACCTTGGCTCTTGGGCAGGTGGACAGGCTGCAGGGAGGTGAAGCACTGCGGTTCAGCTGCCAAAGAGTCTCCATGTGACAGTGAGCGGGGTCCCACCTCTTAAGTGATTCTGGACTCTGGTTCCCCAGCGCGGGCACTGTTCCTGTCCTGGCTTCGGGAGCCAGGACGCTTAGGGGTGTTTGGTGTTTGGCCAGGTAGAGTGAACTGCCACCCCTGGGATGGGGTGGGGGGGCGGGCAGGTGCCCGAGGAAGCCTGCTGAGACCCTGTGTGCAGAGAGGTGGAGTGGTGGGGAGACAGAAAAAACACATTGGAGACGAATGGCGTGTTTGCCACCCGATGAAGGGTTCAGGCTGTTTCCAGTGTGGAAACTAAACGTGAGACCGTGAGGAGTCATTGCTTTGTGTGAAGGTCATTGCTTTTGTCTCTACTAAAAATGGGCACTGGCGCTTGTGGAGAGGACTTGGTTTGGACCTTAAAGGAATGTGTTTCTGTGTTCTCATTACTTGTGTTGAGCAGGTCAGCAACGGTCAGGAGGGTCCACTCTTGAACCGGGTAGTGGAGGAGCGGCGTTCCCTTTCTAAGCTGGCCTCCGTTAGGCGAGGCGCGGGGGTTCCATCAAAGCGTTCGTGGGCCTCCTCTGTGCACTGAGCACCGTGTGAGACTGGGATGCGAAGGGATAGACAGTATCCCTGCTCTTGAGCTTTGACAAAATCAGCATATCCGGCTGGAGATGGATTGTGAAGTAGGAGATGACCTGCTTCCAACTGGGAATGTTTCAGAAATTCAGAGGAGGAAGGCCCCTGTAGGGCTGGGTCCAGCGGTAACGGTAGAGCAGGCAAGTCGAGGAGAGGCTGAATTTAACCTGCGTGGGATAATAGAGAAGATCAAAGCGAGGTGATTTCTGAAGTTTCTCCTCATTTCTAGTGTTTATTGCTTATTTTCTTTAAAAAATCATATAAATTTAGGAAGGTCCTGACAGTTGGTAGTGTTTCTCCTTTTCCAAACTTACTGAGAAGAATGACAAAGAAATTGAAAGTCTTACTTTAGGAGTCTGTGTTAACACGGACAAGCACTTGGCTTTAAGAGATGGTTCAGTACTGAAAACGGATTTGCAGTCATCCTGGATTTGCTCAGCTTCAAATTAAAATTTGTAATCAGGGGCTCCTGGCTGGCTCAGTCCGTTGAGCATCCGACTCTTGATTTAGGCTCAGGTCATGATCTCAGGGTTGTGAGATTGAGCCTCAGTCGCGCTCTGCGCTCAGTGGAGAGTCTCCCTCTGCCCCTCCCCCCCTGCTGCCCAAGCACCCGCGTGCTCACCCTCTAAGATAAATAAAATCTTTAAAAGTTCGGTTCAAACTATGTTCATACATTTATCAGCTCAGCTGGAACTGAAACTTGTGGCCTCGCCTCACAGGGAAGTAGTTGGAGGCCTGAGTTCTCTGATGATGATTCGCCCTGTCCTCACATATCTCTAAATGCTTTTGCTGCACAAATTAATTTTGTCTTTCTCTCTCTTTTTTTTTAAAGATTTTATTTATTTATTTGAGAGAGAGAGTGAGAGAGAGAAAGCGCACAAGAGGGGGGAGCGGGAGAGGGAGAAGCAGACTCCCTGCCGAGCAGGGAGCCCGATGCGGGACTCGATCCCGGGACTCCAGGATCATGACCCGAGCCGAAGGCAGTCGCTTGACCAACTGAGCCATCCAGGCGCCCAATTTTGTCTTTCTCTTTTTCCCACTAAGAATTGTGTTAAATAATTAGGTATAACATAAATTAGAATAATTAAGAAAATAGTGTATTTGTATTTTACTCAGTTTTTGACAAGTTTTTTTCAGTGGAAGTTGGAAGCGGAGCCTTGCTGTTCTTCTTGGTTTGCTGGTTATCTGTGGTTCAGTGCTGTGCTCTTCCCATGTGGCCGGATTGCACCCACGTCCGTGAAGAAAGCGAGAGCCGCCTCAGCTCCTGTCTGCAGAAAGCGCCTTGTCTTCTGATGAGTGGAGTTGGTTTGCGGCTTGTCTGGTGCGCAGGACCAAGCATGGTCTGGAAGGCAGGATGGATTTTGGATTTTAGGAAAATGCAGCCAGACAGCATAATTGAGTCAACCCGTACTTAGAGCCTTGCAGACCTATTTCCCTTCACTGTCCAGATGGTTGGAGCTGGGGCAAGGGTAGCTTCTTTGGGCTACCACGAGTTAGTGGACGTAACCAAAGACTCCTAGCACGTGGTTTCTGCTCCCAGGGGTGTACAATGGATTGAGAAGGCAGGGCAATTCATAGGCAACCTAAAACCATGTTACATCGACTAATTAAAAGAAAACATAGGAAGATTTGGATTAAATTGGTAGGTAGAATTAGGCCATGAAGATTTCTCAAAAGGTGAAGATGCATGACTTGGAACCACAGAAAAGTCAAGCATCCTGTATGTAGGACGGCTCCAGCGCCGGATCGGAGAGTGGGTGAGTCAAGACTACCCTGGGGTAGGTGGGATGAGCATGGAGAAGCCCACTGTGGCTCAGAGTACACAGCAGGACACCCACGGGGCGGGGCTGAGTGCGTGGGAAGCCGTGAGGCAGGTCTGAAGTGGGCGTGGCTCCCAAGTGCCTGTCTGCTCTGGATCAGAAACAGGCAAGAGCAGTTCTGGGTTTTTTCTCTCATTTTCTTAGCTTAACCTCTGGAGATTCTGATCTGATGAATTCTGACAGGATCTGGGAATGTCTGTTGAATCCCAGAAGATTGTGATGGCAGCCATGCTGCCTTTCCTGAGCCAGATGGTGTCGAGTGCCCTGGGCGGGCATCGGAGGGCGGTGTGGAGCGGTGACGGCTGGCTGTCACCAGGTGCGGAGACCGTTAGCGGCTCTCGTCGGGGTGGCGTGGGGTGGGGAGCACGGAGAGTAAGCAGTAAGAAGATGCAGGACAAAACAAGGGCCGTGGCTAGGGGACTAGCAGGAAAAGTAAACTCGTACCTTATTATGAAGGAAACCCCTGGATAGGACAAAGGCCTGTTCAGTCTTAATGTTTGGGGTATGCTGAAAGTTCCAATCAACTTTTAAGCATGAGTTGGCCTTAAGACAAAATTACTGAAATATTGTAGCTTTGTCTAGTAGTCCTTGCTTAAAAAAATTCAGCACACGCGATCATATCATTAAGTCACCCAGTTTTTTGAACAAAAGCTGCTGGGGTGGGGACGTGTCATTTCCTGCCCTTCCCAGAGCTGGTTATTGCTAGTTTTATTGCAGTTTGCTCTGAGCCAGGAGAAAATCTCTAGGTTCAGAACTCCCCCCCCCCCCCATCAGATGTTTGCCCTAGTTTCCTTGCACACCAGTGCTTGATAGGAAGGTGAGTTCAAGCAGGCGCTCCAGTACAGTATAATCCAATATAAAATCTCTGCTGGCCGGGAGGGCGTCCCTGCACTTCTAGGTTAGTCCCACCCAAAACACTGTGGCCACTCTTCCTGTCAGATCCCCAGGCAGCCTCAAGAGCACATGTGGGTCTGCTTGCAGCTAAGACACACCCACCACTGGTACCACCCAAAAAACTGACAAAAACAAGACTCTGCTCTAGACCAGACTTCTTTGGAAACTCCAACTCAGTAGTAAGTGGGAAGAGGCACAGATTTTTTTGTGTTTACTTTAGGTCTGCTTCCGAGACAATATTGTGTCCCCTGCCTGTCTTCCTGCATTCCACAAGCCTTTACTGAGCACCTGCTGGATGCCAGGCATGGTGTTGGATTTTGGGAATTCAGCCATGTGAATAACAAGAGCGCAGGTCTTGGTGGCTCAGTTCTGTTCTTCAGGGACCTCTGATTTTTTTTTTTTTTTAAGTAGGCTCCACACCCAGTGTGGGGACTTGAACTGCCCACCCTGAGATCAAGAGTCACATGCCTGCCGAGCCAGCCGGGTCCCCAGGCACCTCTGCTTCTGATGTGCACAATCTCATGTCAGAGATGCGGACTGAGTGGTAGAGAATGGGGGTGGGGGGTAAGGGGATGAATGAATGAAAGATTGCTCCTGCTCCTTGGTGGAAAATTCAGTGTCAACTTGGAAAAATGCCAGACAGGGGACTGATTTGGTGTGAGTGAATGTCAGTCATGAAAATACCCAGTTTCAGGAGCCTGCGACTCTTGATCTCGGGGTTGTGAGTTCCAGCCCTGCATTCGGTGGAGTTATGACTTAAATAAAAGTTAAAAAAAAAAAAAGGAACAGAGATGTTCTCAGCCTTCTGAAAAATTATGCTCTGTGGCTAAACTGATTTGCTCTTGAATCATTTATTTTTTTTAAGCTTTTATTTATTTGACACACGGAGCACAAGTAGTCCCGGGAAGTGGCAGAAGGAGAGGGAGAAGCAGACTCCCCGCTGAGCAGGGAGCCCGATGCGGGACTCGATCCCAGGACCCTGGGACCACGACCCGAGCTGAAGGCAGACGCTCAATGACTGAGCCACCCAGGTGCCCCTAAAAAACTTTTAGTTCCTTCACTGAAACCTTAAGAGTGGGGGCTTCCTTTCCTGCTTCCAGAAAGGAAACACGTGCACACAGCGAGGGCAATTTCCACAGGACAGAAGGTAGGAAAAGTCATTGTTCCAAACTTCAGGGCATGCAGGGGTCCTCGGAGCATCCCGGGGCATGACCCCCGAGGGGTGCATTAGCCTGCATTCCTTCTCTTTCAGAGCCTTTCTCAGTCTGTGATTGCATATTTACTGGTGGGATCATCTGATCGTGGCTGGTCCTTGTGTGCCTCGGGATCAGTGTTGTGTCCCTGGCACCTGGCATATGGTGTGCTCTCAATGACAAATCTTTGTTAGGAATGAATGAATGAGAGAACAGAATCAGCCCTCTTGGAATTGCTTTGGGGTATAAATATTTCCAATTACATGGACAGGCTAACGAGCACTGAAGCCATCTTCTCTTTCCTGGTGGTTATGGTCTGAGGAATGACATTTTGAGAGGAAAACAGAAGGACTAGAGAAAGGACTCTAAGTCTGGAGCCTGGATTCTGCATTTTTTTTTCCAGTAATCTCTACACCCAATGGGGGGCTTGATCTCACAGCCTTGAGACCAAGAGTCGCAGGCCCCCTGGACCGAGCAGGCCAGGTGCCCCTGGGATCTGGACTTTGGGGGGACATGGGGATCGCACTGGAAGTGTGTGCCGGATCATCCTGTTGGAGTCTGAGTGCTGACCTCGCTCACGGCCACCCAGCTCCCAAGAAAACTGCGCTGGTGCGCCTGTGTGTCATGTGAGTCAGTCTTTATTTTGCACTTGTGTGGTGCATTAACAAACTCCACATAACAATATAGCATTACATATTGTAGCTTAGCATTACAGCGTTATGAAGTTTCACACAATTCATGTTTGCTTTTCCGGGTTTTTCTTTTTTTTTCTTTTTCTTTTTTTTTAATTTGACACATTTATTTTGAGTTTCTTTTTTTACAAGAGAAGACACAAGGTAAAGAAAGACGACCACATCGGAGAAGGATCCTGGTGAGGGCAATGGGCAACGTCACAATCGCGGCCACAGTAAAAGCCTTCCAAGAAAAGACCTGCATCGTTCCCTCTCCTGAGCAAGCCACTCCTGTCCCACAAGCCAGTCCTCTCTGCTTTCCTAGCGAGAGCATGTTCCTGGACACGTACATCTTGGCTGTCCTCCACTGAGAAGAACTGAAAGGAGGGATAACTCCTAAAGGGACTTTTGTTATTAAGGAAAACTCTTGTCTTCCCAAAGGAATCAAGATACCAGCAGAGAAGGCCTGACTCTTGGAAAATCCGAAGTGGTCGCTCCCTAACCCATTCCTGACCGTGATGCCTTGTGCAAAAGCTTGGGTGCGACTCTCGTCTTTCAACTGACTCGGGAGGAGGCGCTGCTCCTCGGCGGGATCGGCTAGCTCTGGGAGGGCACATGTGAAAGCCAAAGGCAGCTAAGAGACTTAGGGACAGCAAAGCCAAGGGCATGATGGATCAGGCGTGAGGTAGGAGGGAGGAGCCCTGTGCTGTCTGCTGGTTCCCGCCCTGTCACCTCACCACCCGCTGCTCCACAGACCCGAAGAGTGGGAGCGAGAAAGCTACCAGGGATGGGGAGGAGAGGAGCAGGGCGAGGCGGCCTTCCCAGACCTGTGGCGGGAGGGGCTGAGGTCACACTCAGCAGGGCAGAGACCAGACTCTCCATGGCTGTTGCTTTGCATTGTTTCTGGGAAGGAAACAAAAGCGGGTTGCTCAGCAATTTCTGATCTTCAGACATTAAGGCGATGAAGAGGAAGCATTTAAGATTTTTTTCCTAATGGGGCTTCAGAATGCTCCTGTCAGATTTACATTAAACTATCTCAAAATGCATTTTTAGAAAACAAAAATTATTTTCTTCTACGTATGATACAATATTTACATTCCATGGAGTTTAGGCTAGAGACGGGTGGTGTGGACACACTGAAGGGATAGCGAGTCAGATGAAGGGGGTGGGGGGGGCAGGGACAAGAACAGAGTGGGCTTTGTGCCTGCTCAGAACTGCTCAGAACTGCTCAGCACTGCTCAGAATCCAGGCTTTAAAAAGAACAACGAAAAGATTCAGGGAGCAGACTGGTCTTAAATCCACAAGAGCTAAAAGAACATCACACGCACTGTTGCCGCTCTGTCCACGGACACCCAGCCGCCTCGGGAGCGGGTCGGAGGGGGTGGACCTGCTCTTTGAGGCCTCGGCTCCGGCGGCTGCTAACCTGAGCTCTGCTGGCCGGACAAGTTCACGGCCTGTGGCCCGGGCTCTGCCCTCCGACAGGTCTCGACGCCAGAGCCGCGGCTGACCGGGAGCCCGGAGCCCTAATCTCAGCGAGACAGCAGCCCCCTCGCCGCCAGGCTGCCCACCGGCGGGGGGGGGGGGGGTCGGGACCCCACGCCTCCCCCAGCCCTTCGCCTTGTCTGGACGCTCAGTGAAACCCAAGAACTAAGCACTCTTATGAGGGACAGGATGGTAGAAAAGAACCCAGGTTATCCTGATTACCCATTAACTCCCATTTACTCATTTCACTCATTTCCTTAGTTTTAAGAGCCACAGTTGAAAAATTTAAGGATAAAGAATAATTTCTGAAGGCCCTTTTCCTTATGAAGCAAAACCAATCTCATCTAAACTACCTGAGAAAACTCTAAAGCTTCTCATGGGTCAGCATTTCTGGAAAAACAGGCCAGTTTCATCCTTCACACCAACAGATGGCTGTCATTTGGCCATGGGGCTGCTAGGGGGTGGCGGACGCACCATTCTGCCCACACCCACGAACAACGAACGCCCCAGCTCCCTGGAGCCACCCTGGCCAGACTGGAAGGCTTCGAAGCTCTCTCCAGAGAAGACCTCTAGTTTCCTAGACCCGAACTCTACCTCGAAGTCTGCCGTGTTCATGTACTTCATCGCAAGTTAACCCCGGACCGCCCCTAAGCCCTCCCCGCGGCAGTGTGGCAGCAAGAACCAAATCCTCTTTGCCCTGCACACCCGGCCTCATCCACCCCAACTTCGTTTCTTGGCTCACGACAGACCTCTGGACCCTGAGCTCAGTTAAAGAGCAGAGCTGTCCGAGGTGGGAAGGAGACAAGACGGGGATGACGACACTGTGAGGTTTTACATGAGCAAAACAACATCCTTCTGCTGAGATGGGGGGCGGGAGTCACTCTCCAGAGAAGCCCAGTAAAAAGAGGCCAATTTCAGGTAATCAGCAAATACAATTCGGCACAAAACACAATTTTCATGGATCAAAATCTGTAACTTGATATTGGCAGTTAGGCTAATTTCAGTTTGTATTAGACATGCAAGTATAAGGTTACATTGTTATATATAGACTTGTGAGGCCCTTCCCTCTCTTTTTCCCCATTAAAAAAAAAAGGATTTCTAGTGCCTTGCAAAGGAGAAAAATCGTCATCGCTAAGAACTGATCTGCAGCTGTGGTCATGTGGGGTGTTCATTGTGGGGTGTGTTTTGTAAGAAATCTTCTACAACTAAAAGGAGGTTCCAAGTCTGCTCCTGTCTGGCATCTCTGTCCCCACCGGGGGACTAGTACTCGCTCAGACTGTGCCACTTGGCCACGGACTTGCGGGGGCTCTCGCAGACCTCCCTCCAGTGCTCGGCACCGCCGCTGGTGACGCTGTGTGCCCCCAGGATCAGCCTCCCCACCGCCTCGTTCTTGGTGGTGCGGTCGAAGTCGATGACCAGGAACTCAATGCTGACGTCGGGCAGGAGGTCAGGGGGGATGTCGTAGACGAAAGACTCGTTGAAGACTGGGTTCAAAGTGCACTTCTTCACGTGGGTTTTCTTCTTGGCAATGCGCTTTCTGCCATAGTAGACGTTCACCTTGACATAAGGATCTGGGGCCACCAAAGAGACAAGAGAAAAGGGAGACAGGCCCATGACACGGTCCTCCTCTCAAATGGTGGCTTCATGGGGGGGGGGGTTTGCTCAACTCTGTGGTGGCCACTCACACATGGTCTCCAGGGACGGCACACCAGATGCACTGTGACTTTAGGTGGGTCTGCCTGCCCAGGCAAGAGGCCAAGGGAACCAAGCAGGAACATAACAGAACAACTTCCCCAAGTCAGGAGTGAAGAAAGCCCATGACACTGGGAAGCATTTTCCAGGGCGCAGGGACTCACAGATGCCTGCTGTGTTTTGGAGAGGTCGGGACACCCCTCAGGACACCTCACCAAACGTCGAACCCTGTCCACTCACCCGGGGCCCCTCCCGCGCTAGGGACATCTAGAGCCTAGGTAGTCACCGGGGAGAGAACATGCGCAGAGGAACAGGTGGGGACCGAAGGGTGTCGGGGGTGCAGGCGGGGCGGCGTGGGGCCAGGGGGCCCGAGGCAGGTCGAGGTAAATAGCTGCTACCTGAGAGACCGGTGATGTCCATTTTCGGCAGGTGTCGGGCTTTGAGGACCACCACGGTCAGCCTCTGTGCCACGGGCTGGTAGGACAGAGACACCTGGAGCTCCCCTCTGCTAATGCACTTCTGTGAAGAGGAAACAGCACATGAGAGTCCTGGCCGGGGCGGGGGCAGGGCAGGGACAGCGGGTGTGCAGAGGCCAGGACGGGGGGGCTGCGGAGGGCCCCGGAAGCTGTGCATCCCGCCAGTGTGTTACTACCATGTTTAACAGGGAGGGGAAACAGACACATTCTCATTACAGTCCTGATACTAAATGAAACCGACGGCATGGAAAGGTGGCCTCGCCTCGGATTCATGAGCGCGAGGCTCAGGCCAGACTGGTCTGGATTCAAGTCCTCTGCCCCCCCTGCCTGTGTGACCTGGACAAGAACTTGACGGCTCTGTGCCCCAGTTTCCTCGTCTGAAGGTGCAGATAAAAACAGCACTGACCTCACACCATCATCAAGAAGATTAAATACATTAAAACGGGTAAACGTTTACCTGTGTCAACGCCTAGAGAAGCGCATTCTCTCCCATTCCCTCATTCGGTTCTTGCGATAACAGTTTTAGAGCCTGGCTGGCGGAAGGCAGGAGACCTGGGGCTGAGCCTTCACTTCGCTGTTCTCTCACCCCCTGGCTTTGGGCAGGTTCCTGAACTTCCCCCCATTCCGCACGGTGAGTACGCACGCCTGCTCTGTCCGCCTCCCAGTGTCTTCTCCAGCCAAGCTGGCCTCCTCCCCGGTGCCCACAGCTTGGGCTTCCCCTCTTTGAATTTTATTCTAGGCTCTGCTTGGAAAATGAAAAAATGCTCTGGCCCCCAAAGGACATTTTAAACAATACTTGGATACATTGCTATGTGCTGGGGGTCCAGAGCCGATAGGACCTGGTTCTTTCTTGTTTTTCTTTCTCTTTTTCATTTTCCCCATTTTTTCTTTTCTTTTTTTTTTAATTTTAAGTTGTCTCTATACCCAATGTAGAGCTTGAACTCACAACCTTGAGATCAAGAGTTGCGTGTTCCAGTGACTGAGCTGGCCAGGCGCCCAGGATCTCGTTCTTGCTCCCAAGGAGCTTACCATGCCCAGAAGAGACAGACAAACACACCTGCCCTCATCAGAGTAGTAAGGAGCCCGTCTGAGTGCTGCTGGGGGACCCAGGGGAGGGCTTGCTGGCTGACCTCCGGGCTGAGTTTAGGAAGGTGAGGAGGAGTAGGAGAGGCGACGTACAGAGGGAGGACCGGTCAGGACAGGCGGCAGAATGCGGACTCTGAGGGCATTGGGTCCACTGTGTTCCAAGAATGGTGGGAGGGGAGGTGCTGCCCTTGGATGCTGGTGGGAGGTGGGGCGGGCGGCAGAGAGGGAGACTGGGGCGGGGCGGGGGGGGCTTCTAACCAAACAGCAGAGCCAGCCAGAGCTCACAGGTGGGGGGTGCGGCTGCCGGCCCCGGAGGGACACACTTGTTGCTGTGTTACTGTTCACGAAGACTAGTATTGTTCTGGTGAGGCTGGAGCACGAACTGAAGGGAGATGGGCCCCAAGGCTGGTGCGTCAGGCTGCGGAGGAGGCGCCCGCAGCGGAGGTGAGCACGGGGCAGGACGCGTCTCAAGAAGAGCTCACCGAAGTGGAGGGCAATTTCTTGTGTTTCTCGCTTATTGTTTTTGTTTTATTTATTTATTTATTTATGTTTCTTTTGTTTTCTCATTTTTTTTTTTTAATTTTTGAAAAAATTGGGATGCCTGGGTGGCTCAGTCGGTTAAGCGTCTGCCTTCGGCTCAGGTCATGATCCTGGGGTCCTGGGATCGAGCCCCGCGTCGGGCTCCCTGCTCAGCGGGGAGTCTGCTTTTCTCTCTGCCGCTCCCCCTGCTTGTGTTCACTCTCTCGCTGTCGAATAAATAAGTAAAATCTTTTTTTTTTTAAGATTTTATTTATTTATTTGACAGTGAGAGACATAGTGAGAGAGGGAACACAAGCAGGGGGACTAGGAGAGGGAGAAGCAGGCTTCCCCGCCGAGCCAGGAGCCCGATGCGGGACTCGATCCCAGGACCCCGGGATCATGACCTGAGCCGAAGGCAGACGCTTAACCATCTGAGCCACCCAGGCGCCCAATAAGTAAAATCTTTTATAAATAAATAAATAATTTTTAAAAATTTTGTGTGTTTCTGGTTTATAAATTAGGGATGAGGCTGGAAGAAGGAAAACAAAAGGAGGTGGGGTTCCAGGAATATTGGACAAAATAAGGAAATTTGGGACAAAAATCCCCCTACTACCAACTCTTATTCCTTGTAGTCTACAAAGCCCCAAAGAAATGGCACCTACTCCAGGAAGTGTTCTCTGATTGAGCAAGAACAGACTGTACCCACCACCGGCCTTCCATATGCCACAGACACACAAAATGACTTATCGTGCGTCTACTCAGGGTCGGCTGGAAAGGGGGAGGGAAAGGGGGATGGAAAGGGGTTCGAGGGGGAAGCCTACTCTCAGCAAGCACTCCCTACTGGGGGGGTGCAATCTGTGCAGGAACAACAACGGAAAATCACAGAATTAGCTCATCAGTGAAAAACAAGGAGAGAAACCTCAACGTCTGTGCTTTGATTAGAGGCCCAACTCGTCTCAAGGAATGAAACTGTACTAATACTTCACATGGTTCAGAAACTGTCCTGAGGCTCTATGTCATTCTAGGAACGTAGGGAAATGTCTCTCCTAGGGCATAAGATGACTAAAATGTAAACTTAAGACTTTATCTTTTGAAATTGAAGTCCCAAAGAGAACAGACTTGAAAAAGGATTTTCATGGCTTTTCTCTGCTAGATTGAAGGCCCACATTTTTTCCTTACCCATAACATAGATGTTGTCAGCTCTTGATTACGTCCACGGGAAGTACCCTCAGCCAGTTTAAAATCCCAGTTTAAAAACCCTTGCCAACCGGTGTTATTCTGGCCTGCTTCCTTTTGACATGAGTCACACCCCAATTAGAGAATGTAAACTCATTTTTACTATTAGCTACAGCCAAATGACATCAGGAGAGGAATCACACATGAAAAAGAGAATTAAATGCCATCCAGAAGAACATTCAGAACGGAGCTGTCCAAAACAGGGGCACTAGCTCCATGTGTCCACTTACATTTAAGTTTTAATTCATTAAAATTAAATAGAATGACAATTTCAGCTCCTCAGTCACACGAGCCGTATTTCGAGTGTCCTCGGGCAGACAGAGTGCATTTCCACCACCACGGAGAGCTCCGGTGCACTGATCCTGAAAGAACTTTGGGCTGGTCTGGGCCGCACTCCCCTCCCAGTCCACGAATAAGGAAATGTGAGCTCGATTTGAGGTCTGTGCCTGGACCACCCTTGAATATGCACATACAGTCTTTAAATACAATTTGAGGGGCGCCTGGGTGGCTCAGTCATTAAGCGTCTGCCTTCGGCTCAGGTCATGATCCCAGGGTCCTGGGATCGAGCCCCGCATCGGGCTCCCTGCCTGGCGGGAAGCCTGCTTCTCCCTCACCCACTCCCCTTGCTTGTGTTCCCTCTCTCGCTGTCTCTGTCAAATAAATAAATAAAATCTTAAAAAAAAAAATACAATTTGAACTATACAGAAGAAGGGGAAAAGAGAAACTTGATTTGAAAAACAAAGAGTTTCTGAGGGGTGCCTGGCTGGCTCAGTCATGGAACATGCAAGTCTTGATGGCGGGTCATGAGTTCAAGCCCCACGCTGGGGGTGGAGCCTACTTAAAAATGAATAAGTAAATAAAATAAACCCGATGATTAAAAAAACCCAAAAAACAAAGAGTTTTATTTGTAAAAAAAAAGCCTTGACTATAAAATTATAGCTTGGATTTCCTACTTATTTGGTTAAAACTGTGTTTTGTAAATCACCCATTAGAGCGAAATGTTTGTAAAATCTAAATCCCCAAGCTCCTTCCCTAGCTTTGGGAAAGTGGACAACTTCTGGTTGCCCTTCTAATAATTTTCTCCCCTAAAATCACCCCTCAGGCAGTTATTCTCCATCTAACCTCCCCCCACCTCTGGCCATTTTACACGGCAGAACGCCTGTCCCGCTCTTACTCTGCACCAAAGGCCAGATCTCACGTCCCTCTTCTCTTTCCACCCAATTCCCACTGCAAGTAGCATTGTCAATGGTTCTTTCTCAAGGGCTCTTTGTCAGGGGCTGGGAGCGAGCTCCGTTTCCTAGCCCCCCGGCCTAGTGAGGCAGGCGGAAGCACAGGGGCAGAAAGGGTCTTATCCACGCCTGAAAGAGCTGGGAGGCTTTGCTCTCAGACAGCGGGCTCCGGTCGCCCTCAGTGGACTAGAGGTCTTGAAGAAGACACGCAGATGAAGGAAGTGCTCAGGTGAGGCTCTGTTCCCTGTAATCAGCAGAGCCCCTCCCAGAGTGACCGTCCAGCCACAGGGCCCTTGCACTAGGTGGACCCGCACATCCTCAGCACACCTTCAGTGGGGCTAGAAGTCCCAAGGGCCACCTCCACACAACTCACAGTCATGGGAAAACAAGAGAAACAAGAACATCCCTCATCTTCTCCCCGATATGAAAGCACAGCTACCCTCTTCCTGGCTCGTTTCTTTCTTTTCAGTCCCTTCTGGCTCCACTGTGGGACCTCTCAGGGTCCTTCCCAATCTGAGATTTTAATAATCCTGTCATTCCCATGACCATTGTCACAGGCCATCAACACCAGATGCGGCCCAGGAAAGGCAGGAAGTGATTTGGAAAACAATGACCTGGAGAGACTGGGGGAGTCCAACAACTCTGCCTGACCCACTGGCCAGTTACTTCTGTTCTTTATCCCCTCGCCCTCTCTGGACCACCTCCTTCTCCCTGTGGGAGATTTATTACGGGAATGTAAATTCAGGTTAATTTTTATCCGAGGGGTGTCCGGCTCGCTCAGTCGGAAGAGAGGAGACTCTTGATCTCAGGGTTGTGAGTTCAAGCTCCACATTGGGTGGAGAGCCTACTTTAAAAAAATGTCCTGAATAAAATATTAGAAAAAAAGCTGCCCCTCAAAAAAAAAAAAAAGCTAGAGGGCGCCTGGGTGGCTCAGTTGTTAAGCGTCTGCCTTCGGCTCAGGTCATGATCGCAGGGTCCTGGGATCGAGCCCCGCACTGGGCTCCCTGCTCTGCGGGAAGCCTGCTTCTCCCTCTCCCACTCCCCCTGCTTGTGTTCCCTCTCTTACTATGTCTCTCTCTGTCAAATAAATAAATAAAATCTTAAAAAAAAAAGTTAACCCTTGATTATTAGTGAAAAATCACAGTATACATAATGCCCCAAATCTCTGATCTCTGAGTTAGACTCAAGAATTAGCTTTTTTTTTTAAAGATTTTATTTATTTATTTGACAGAGAGAGAGACAGCGAGAGAGGGAACACAAGCAGGGGGGGTGGGAGAGGGAGAAGCAGGCTTCCCGCCGAGCAGGGAGCCCGATGCGGGGCTCCATCCCGGGACCCTGGGATCATGACCTGAGCCGAAGGCAGACGCTTAACGACTGAGCCACCCAGGCACCCCATCAAGGGTTAATTTTTAATGCTTCCTACGTCTTATATATTCATAAGAGCTGAGAGTGCTCTCGGTGATCCCATTAGCCTTCCTGGTCCAGCCTAGATGAGACCTAGAGAGACGGTGATTGCTGGCCCAGAGAAAGGAGCGAGATGGAAGGGTCAGAGAGGATGACCAGTCCTGGGCTTCCTCAGCTGGATTGCAGCGGATAATGGAAAGGACAAGAGGCAATTTTTCTGCTAAGGAGGGGAAATGCAGTTTCTGCTAAGGAAATGCAGTTGCGGGGGGGAAAGTGCAAATCTCACCAGTGCCCACCGAGGCCTCTGGGTGGGAGAAGATAATTTGGCCCCGTATTCTAAGGGGATGCCTTCCACAGACCAGAAAAAGCTCTTTACAGAGTGTGGAATGGTTCAGAGCAGCTCTAAGTGGTGAGCCAAGGGGAGATCCAGAAAGGGCAGACTGTTGGCCACGGCAGGGAGGACTGGGAGACACGCGGAGGCTGCACTGCAGGGAGGCTTGGGGACTAGCGGCCAGGCCGGCACGGTGACAGCCATGGCTCAGGACGGAACACAGCCCTGCCCACAGGCGCCGGCTCGGGAAACACGCTCAGGATGTCCAGGAGGCTGGAAAGCTCTGGTGCAGGGGCGCACAGCCTCTGTGTGTCCTGTCTGGGCCTCTCCCAGGGGACGTGTTGCTCAGGATCCTAGCCCTGGCTTGTCCCTTCTGAAGGGAGTTAATAAAGTGGAAAGAAACCTGGCTCTTGCCAAGAGCCCCTGGCAGTTTGGCAAACGCCATTGTCTGTCCTGGCCAGTGTCCTGGATTTGAGGCTGTTTTGTTCCCAGCCCACACCAGTCCCTTTCCTGGCCAGTCTCTTCCCAGCTGCAGCTTGGCACAGAGCCATTGGCTGCCCTCGGCTGTGGGCTATGAGAGCATGAGCCGTCTGGGGGTGTCCAGCCAGCGAGATGGCTCTACCAAGCTGGGGCTACAGGGAAGGACGGCTTGGGCAGCTGGAAGGAGGCAGGCAGCGGGGCACTGGGGCTGCAGGAAAGGGGTGTCAGCCAGCCCGAGCCCCGAGGGCTTGGCAGAACCCTGAGGAAAAGAGATGACAGGCAAGGGGGAGGGGAGGGAGCAGGATGAAAGCAGGTCACAGCCCCAGTGTCTATCGGTGCTTCTGACTCCAACCCCAGAGGATACAAGAGCCTTGCTGTGGTGGACTCTAGGATGTCTCCTTGTGTCTTGGCCTTGGAGCTGTGCTGATGCCCTGATCAAACCCCTCTAATACTCTGAAAACGCCTGGGCTTCCTGGCCTCTGCGAGGCCGAGCGGTTCTCTGGGCAAGGGCACGGCTGGGCCAGCGGCAGGGGGACAGGTGCCTGGGACACGCTCCGAGGGGCAGTGCCCCCTGGTAGAGGGTACACCTTGTGCCTGGAGCTCACTGCACACGCAGCCCCTACTGGCCCGGAAGCCTCTCTTGTCCAGTCCCGAGCCCCCTGCCTCCCCAGTGAGTCCAGTGTGGGCTTGTAGGTGGGCCTCAGGAGATAAGCATGGCCTCTAAGCCGTGCATCTTTCTGCAAGATGTGCAGTTGTTTTCAGTGGCTCTGACATCCTTTCTGAACCCCCCACCTCCTTCTGCACTGACTCAGGCTCCCTTGCCTTCCTTTACTTTGTCAAAACAGAACAGAAACGTCTGCGAACCACATACATCTCTGGTGACCAAGCCTCACTAATAGTAGAAACAGCAGCAACAATAAGGATAGCGGGTCCGATTTCTTGGAGGGTCACTGTGCGCGAGGGGCTGTGCAAAGGCATCCTCTTGTTTCATTCCTGTGGGAACCTGAGATCAGAGTTGCTAAGCCGAGCTAAGGGAGCGGGCGAGATTTGGATTCAAACTCAGCTTCGACTTCAAAGCCCTTGTTATCAGGTTGTACCTTGAAACAGGAATGAAAGTCTAAATTTAAAATGCCAACAACCTCTTTCAAGGCACCTACTCACTATGGGGCAGTTGCCAAGATGGTCTCTCTCCCCCAGGGAACAGTGTGCCAGACACATCATCTCCTCTAATCCTCAAGCCCTCTGAGGAGAATGGTGTTATCAGCTCCATTTTACAGATGGGGCAACAGAAGCCTAGGAGGATGCAGTGATCCAGCTGTGCCCCTGGGCCGGGAAGCGGCGAGCTGGGGCGTGATGTCAGCCTGTGTGGACAGAGTGCTCAGTGGACAACCACACTGCCCCCCCAGTTGTGTAAGAAACGCGTGAACCAGGGGGAGTGGGGGCATGGTTCTGACAGCCGTGAAATTACAACTCAAGAGCCAATGCCGGCCCAGTGGGGAGAAGGCAGGAGGGTGGGCTCTCATTCCCAGGGCTCAGAGGAGGAGGGTCTGCAGTAGGGGCTTGGCCTGGAGTGGGGGCTCGGAGGTGAAGCAGCTCACGAACCTGCACTGGGGTGGACCCTAACCTGACCTGGTTGGGGCTGGACAGGGAAGCTGAGGGCAGAATTACTGAAGCCCCATCATGGTTCACTGGTAGAAGATCACACAGGACTTTGGAGAAGAAACCAGCGCCATGCCCTTGATAGGATGAGGGTCTAGGACTGGTGGGGACGAGCCTGCTCCAAGTAAGCTGGACTTAGTGTCAGGATGCCACCCACGAAGTGAAATTTCAGCAGCTACCCACCTGTCCCTCTCTCCTCGCGAAGTTCCTTTTGGAGCAGGCCCTCCGTCTTACTTTGGTCCCTGCTGATTCTTGATCCTACAGCCCCTCCCCGCCGTTCATACAGGCCCCGCCCTTCCATTTGTTCCCTGAGATCTCGTCTCCCCCAACCTCTTGGCCCTCCCCGACACACTCTTGCTCCTCACCTGGATGTTCCTTTTGGTGATGTCCCTGGTCAGCTGCGCCTTGCCCGTGCTGGGGTCCACGCCGGCCAGCGGCACCATGACCTCCCCAATGACGTCGTCCCGGGAGAAGCGGTCGAAGCTGAGCACAAGGAAGTGCAGCACCAGGTCCTGCAGCTGGCTGTATGGGACGCCGTAGAAGGTGAAGGTCTCGTCAAACACGGGGTCCAGCGTCTTCCGCAGCACTCTGGTCTTCACCCGATGCCGCTTGTCGGGAAGGATGGTCATTTTGATGTAGGGGTCAGAACCCTGGGTCTGCTCGTCCATCACCGGCAGCCCGTGGGCCTCCTGGATCGTCACCACTAGGGCTTTTTTCGGGAAGTTATAGTCCACGGAGAAGGTGAGGGTTCCTAGCATGACATCCTCCTCTGGAGATGACGGAGATGTGCTTTTGCTCTCCCCGGGGGTCAGGCTCGCGACGGGGCTCCTCAGTTCTTCCCCATAGTCCACCTTGATGGGTAACTGGTCTATACAGGAGCCAGAGCTGGGTCCCTTGGGCCCTTTGTCGGGGCCCAGCAGGCCAGCCTCTGCCGCATCCACCAGCACATTCCCACGCCCTCCTTCCCTCCCAGGGCCACCTCTGTCTCTCCGCACTTTGACGATTTTCTTCTTGTTGCTGAGGGTCTCTGGATATATGCTAATGCCTTTGAGCATGTGGATAAACTTGTATGGTGGGGTCTTGTGCTGCTTCTCTGCACGCTGGCGGCAGCATGTCCACACAAAGACGGTCACCGAGACACACACTACCAGCACAGATGCCCCGACGAGGCCAGCCACCACTGGGGACACATCTGAAGGTGGAGATCAGAGGGTGTCAAGGCAGATGGACCTCAGCCCCCTGTCCAGACCGACCCCCCTGCAGAGCCAAGGGACCTGCAACCAAGCCTGCACAGCAACAGGCGCTCGTCCAGGCTTAGAAGCCCCCCCTCTGGGAGAGGCCCCCAGCCATCCTGTCCCACCGATCCAGGGCTGTTCCTTCCCACCAGACCTGCATGGAATCCTCCGCTTCTCCAGGAAGCCTTCCCTAAAGGGCCCCAACCCGACTGCCTGTTCTTTTCTTGGCCTTCTCTTAGCACTTAAGGACTTGGTTCCCTCTTACCGATTTGTGTTTCACATAAAGCTGCCTCGTGTTATAACGTCACCTTTTACCTGAGCCGTTACACAGCACACAGGGCATGGGCCACATCTGGCTTCAGCAGAATATTCCACGGCATCCCGTACAGGGTTTGCAGTGGGCTCGTGTCGACGGAATGGCCGTTGGGGTGGAAGGATGTAGGGCTGACTCTGGGTGGTCCGGGTAGGGTGTTCAGGGGTGGTAAAAGTGGGTAGGTGGTAAAAAGAAAGCTGGATCTGAGTACTTTAAAACTATGTTTCAAATTTCAGCTCTTAGCTCCAAATACTTGTTTTATTTTATTTTACTTATTTTTTTCCCAAATACTTGTATTTTAAATAGGAAGAAATAAGGACTGTGGAAAATGTCAGGCCTTTGCTCAAGTATCACCCTCCCTGACTGCCGTACAATAAAAGTTCAACCTTCTTCCCACTGAGACCCACGAGTCCTCGCCCTGCATAACTCTCTCCTTACGTCTTACCTTTCTCACACACAGTGACACGCACGCCCATGTGCACACACATAATACATACAGGCGTACACACACGTACATGATTTTACTACAAGAAACATATCTTCACTAGAGAATAAGTTTCACCAGGACTGGGATTTTTTCTATTTTGTTCATTTCTGTCTCACCAGCACCAAAAATGCAGAGCTGGTACTTGGTACATATTTGCCGAATGAACAAATAACGACAGAGAAACATTGTTTCCTTCTTTTACTCTTGTCCTTTCCCATACAAGTGGGGCCCCTTAACCAGTTTGGGGTTTCTTTTCCCCCTTAAGTCCACTGAAGCCAAACTGGGTTTAGGCCTTAAAGGTTTCCATAAAAGACCTCTATTTTTCCGTGTTACCTTTTAGGGGAAGACTTGGGTAGGGCAGGGAGAACTAAGGAAATGAACATGACTTTAACACATTCCAGAATCTTCTTGAAACATCCTTCCACCACGTATCTGCCCGGCTCACTGCCTCACTCACTACAGGCCTCTGCTCAAACCTTACCTCACCAGAAAAGTATCTCCTGGCTGCCCCCAGTGAGATATTATCTCCGTCGCTCTGCTTTATTTTTCTACATAGCACTTATTACTCCTGACATATTTTGTCTGTCCTCCCTTACTAGAGAAGATTGGTAAGAATAGTGACTGTCTTTTTTTTTTTTTCTTTTTTTAAATTTATTTGACAGAGAGAGACACAGCGAGAGAGGGAACACAAGCAGGGGGAGTGGGAGAGGGAGATGCAGGCTTCCCACCGAGCAGGGAGCCCAATGCAGGGCTTGATCCCAGGACCCCGAGATCATGACCTGAGCCAAAGACAGACGCTCAACGACTGAGCCACCCAGGTGCCCCCTGACTGTCTGTTTTGTTCACTGCTATATCCCCACGTCCTAGAATCACGTGGCACCTAGTAAAGTATTCAGAGAACAAATGAATCAGTGAATTCAAAACAGCCCCCACACATTGGAAAAGTGAGTCAATATGATTACATATATCAAAGACAAATGTAAAATTCTATATTGGTCTTCAAAACCTATCAATACACAACGGGAGACCTTACTTGACAAGTCTGAGCAAAAACAATCTAGTTGTGGGACGCCCAGGTGGCTCAGTTGGTTGAGCACATGACTGTTTATTTTGGCTCAGGTCCTGACCTCAGGGTTGTGCGATTGAGCCCCGCATCGGGCTCGGTGCTAGGCGTGGAACCTGCCTAAGATTCTCTCTCTCCCTCTGCCCCTCCCCACCATGTGCACACGTGTGCGCGCTCTCTCTCAAGAAAAAAAAAAAGTAGTTGTTCAGGTGACCACAAGTCTGATGCCAACCCATACTATGAATACTGTGAATATGTCCAGATGATGGGGGGTGGGGGTAGTATGATTTAATCTGCGCCGGTCATGACATATATCCTGTTCTGCCTAGCACGGACAAGAATAACAACTGCTCTTTTCTTGTGCACGTTTATTGTGTCCCTGCCAGACCCTGTGCCAGAGCTCCCTCTGAACCAAAGAACTCGTTGACTAGGTACCACCGATATCCCCACTTTATAACTGAGGAGCCTGGGTACTCAAATCTGCCTTAGGCCACGTAGTTGCAAATGGCAGTGATGGAATCCAAACCCTGGTCTGCCTGACACCAGAGCGTCTCTACATGATGGATAATCAGGGTCATAAAAGACCAGGAAACCATACCAAATGAGGAAAAGCTGAAGGAATTGGAGCTGAGTGTTCTGGGAATAATAACCTTCTTTAGTTATTGAAGGCCTTTGGATGGAAGAGGTCTGGTTGGATTGTACGTTGGAGGGCAGGAGGCTACAAGAAGACAGACTCTGACTCAGTGAAAAGAGTCAAATTATTATTAGAACTGCCTCACAATGGCTCAGATTGCTTCATGAGGCAATGACTCTCCAACTGGAAACTTTCAGAGGTTGGATCTCCATTGGTGAGGCATATTCTAAAAGAGATTTCTTCAGTAGGGATTGGACTAAATGTCTCTGAAGTTCTTTCCCCAACCTTCCATGATTCTATGAAGGTTGGGGTCAGGCAAGAAAAGAAGGGGTTACATCCTTTAATAATACAGTACAGAGAAGGAGTAAAGCCATTAACAAAATAAATGAAGGTGACCATGTCCACGGCCATACTAAATAATAATACTGTTTCTCGAATATCAAGTGGAATAAGAGTTGTTAGGGACAGGCTTCACAAAATGCGAGCAGCCTTGGTAGGAAGCTCCTTGAAAGCTGGTGGAAATAACATCCTGTCCATCTCTGAGTCCTTGAGTCTTTGCATCTAAAGGGAGCTCAGTAAACAGCTGAAAAACTGATTGGATTCCATGGTCAATGAAAATGGGCACAATCTGAGAAAGTGTCTCTCCGCTCACCAATCAGGGACTTTCTTGAAAACTGCTTGCTACTGATTAATGACAGTGAAGAGCTTACCTCCATGAAACGAGGAAAGCAGGAAACCAACCAGACAGGTACATTTTTGAGAATGATTTAAAAGAGAGATATAAAGGCCCAGGCTGGGAGACATCTGAGTGATCCTTTTGGCTCCACCATAGATTTATTCTGTGGTCTGGAGAGTGCCCACTGATGCCTCCACATTTGCTGTTAGAAAATGGAGGCGGGATGGGGAGAGAAGAGGAGGGATTCCCATGTTTCAGGACAGGGAAGGAAAAGAAGACAAACCTGTGAAGCCATCTGTGGACTCTTCCAGGCACTCTCCTCCACCTGCTTTCCCACTTCTCCCCCTCTTTCTTCTTTGTTTTAGTATCTGTTAACCCCTGCCTCTCTCCTCCACACCCAAGGCAGTGAACTAGAAAATCGGAGATGCTGAAACTAGGAACCCTCTGTCTTGCTTTCATCAAAAGCTTGGTGGGAAAAGGAAGTTGGAACTAATGGCTGAAGTCAGGGTTTTAAAGTAGTCATAAATTGCAGTGACTGTGCTGCTTGCTCCTTTTGTCCTCCAAGGTCACGGCTAATTGAGTGTTGGCTGGGTGCACCTCCCAAGGGCTAAGGCATTTGAAATGAAGTACTCTATGGGATGTGAGAACGTCGGAAGTGGCAGCTGTCTATGTAGGACCCCTGTATACGTCCAAAGACCGTAAGACGTCTCTGGGCTGTGCCCCGCCTCTCAGCCTTGGACCAGACCTGCTGTTGACACTCCCTTTACTAAAACAGCTTTTCCCTGTCAAGTGGGCCAGGGTGATACAGTGAAATGACAATGGACTTTGGAATCAGCAGGACATTGGTTTAAGTCCTAGCACTACCTTTGCTGTTTGTTTGACTTGACCCAAGTTATTTTGTCTCACTGAACCTCAGTTTCCTCATCTGGCAAATATATATAATAATGCCTACACCGGAGGATGCTGTAAGGATTAAATAAAATGAGAGTATGTAAAAGTTGAAGTAATTTCTTTTCTCTTTCCCACTAATATTCCTTCTAAAGGAAACCACTATATTATGCTCCACATGCTCTAACTTTCCAAGGAATCTGGAACTGCAATTAGAGAAAAGAATATGTTGGAAGGAAGGCATAAGACAAAAGAGAAAGAGCAGGAAGAAAAATCATGGAGTGCTCATGTGACTACAAAAGGGACAACTGTGTTGTAAATTTAGGACTCAGAGATAGAGATGCAGAAGGTGGAGTGGAAGAAAGAAACACAGCTAAGCCTTGGGGAATCAGTGGGAACCAGTAGCTAATGGGTGTGATTCGCTCTCTGGATACTTCCCCTGATCTGATGTCTTCTTCCTGATATTGAAGTGGGAGAGCTCATTTCCATGAACCTCTCACTGGGGAATGAGAAAAGCCATTTCCTAGTTGGACTGTGGCCCCACCCTAAAAATTGTTGTCTGGATGCTCAAACCTTCTGGATTGCCTGAAAGATAGACTCTCTTAGGGGATATGAAGGAATCCTCGGCTGACAGCAACTCTCATCCAAGCTGGGCTGGAAGTGAGGGAGAAGCAGGGCAGCTCCTTTATTTTTCAACCAGGAAAGCATAACCCAGGAAGTTTGCAACCCTAGCACATTTTGGAGGAAGCCCCAAAAAGGAAAAAACTCGTTGATCCAGCTTTTCTTTCCCGTCTTCCTCCCTATTTTCCACTCCACTCTCTGCCCCTGGGAGTGCAGCCGAGCTTGGAGCCTGGAGGCCCGGGTCGGGGACCAGCCGCTCCGCGATGACGTAATGCCTTGCCGGGTACACAAAGCGGCCTCCCCCGGGCCCGGCCTCTCTGCCCCTCCCCCCGGCCGGGCCCGCGCCCCCGCCAGCACCAGCGCGGTGAGTCCCCCTTTCGAAAAGGCCAGCCAGGGAAACAGGGAACAAAGGCCCGGGAAGAGGGGCCTGGGCGCTGCCAGGAGGCCCAGAATAGACATCACGTCATCCCCGGCTCGGCAGCGCCAAGCGCCATTTGGTAGCATCGGACGGACCCACCATTACGGTGCAGAACCGCACTAGGGGGTCCTCGGCGGCCGCCGGCCCTGCGCCCCGCGCCCCACCGCCGGCTGGGCAGGGCTCCCCGCGCCCGCGCCCCCGCAGCCCTGGCTGCTCCGCTGCCGTCCCCCAGCCCACGTACCCCCAGCCCCCCAGCTGCCATCTTGTCGCCCATCCCCCGCCGCCGCCCTCCCCCGCAGCCCGAGGGGTGGGAGGGGGAGCACGGGGCACCGCCCTGCGCGCCCTGAGGGGGGGCCCGCGTCCTGCCCCCCACTCCCACCCCGCAGAGCGCTGACGCGGCCCACACAGGTTGGCGCGTCCGTCGGGACCCACGACCCCCAGCGAGCCCCCGGCCGGGCCGGCTCCTGCAGCCCGCAGCTCAAGTTCAGGCGCCGCCGGCCGCCGTGGCAGGCCCCATCCTAGCGGGGCCGGCGCTGGAAGGCCCTGATGTGGGCTTCGCCCCCTCCCAGCACTGGGCCCCTCTGGCTTTGCGGCGGTGCCCACTGCCCCAGGCTTAGTTTTCCCGACTCCACTTACCAAAGCTAGGTCGGATATTGGTGATCTCAGCCATGTCGTAACCAGAGGCTATTGCTATAAACGCTTTTTCAAGGGTCGGACAAGTCTGGGGGCGCCCGGTCAGCACCGAGGCCGCCGCTGTAGAGCGCTAGCTCAGGGGAGGGGGAAGGTGTCTGGCGGACGCCTCCTGCGACGGTCGGGCCCCTGGTTGCCAGCTGCGGCCGCCTCCTAAGATGCTCCAGGGATGCTCTGAGCGAAGGATGCAGGTGCAGCCAGACTGGTCCTGATGCGAGGTAGGCCCCGCCTTCTTCCGAACGGCCCTCGGCAGAAGACTCCGCCTCCGTCCGAAAAGTTCCGGAGGCCAGGCCCCGCCCCTTTCCGGAAGCTCTAGGCGAGAGGACCCCCTGCGGTTGCCGAGACTGCTTGAGAATAAGACCCCGCCCCCTGGCGCGCTGTGGGTCCGTAAGGCGAAAGCCCAGCGGCCCAAGAGGTTGTAGGTACTTTTTTATATGAGGTCCAGTAGATCCTGTGATTCCCTTCCCCGGGCTACATACAGCAGCAGAATGTTCTGGGTGACAGGGAGCCCAGGATTGTGGAAAAAGAAAATTCTATACTGCCTGCATTTCAGTATCATTTGCCATTATAGTTACGCATTTCTGAGACCACTAAGGGTTATTACAGAGACTTCGTAAACTTCAGAAGGTCTGATTAAAGACTAAACCAGGTGATGGTTGCACAACTCTGAAAATTTACTGGGAATAATTATAGAAGTAAAATGCTACAATCCATCTACGGATGGGTTTTGTGGTGTGTACATTAAAAATGTTAAAAAAAAAAAAAAAGACTAGTGAGGTGTGTCAAGGTTCACCTGTGTTGGGTATTTCTCTTCCAAAACTTTCAACACACACACACAATGGGAGAGGGAAGGGCAGAGCGAGCGAGCAAACCGACAGATCTGTGTATTCTGTAGGTTGAAGAACAGGACACAGACGAAACTCCAAGCTTCTAGAGACTTCCTTGGCATTTGGGAGAGGTAGGGTGATTCAGTTTGTAGAATCCTGGCAGTAATCTCCATGATTACTGCAATTTCACCCTTCTTTTTGACTGTGGATGCTTTCATCTTGTTTACAGACAGGATCAGGTCAAATTATTTAAATGCATAAATATTTTTGGTGATTCACCTGTAAACGGAGACAGCTGAATGTGTTTTTTTTCAGCTTCGACATTCTGTCCTTCTAGAAAAGTGGAAAGAACATGGTTCTAGAAATCATTTATTCACTCAAAATCCATGTATTGAATGAACATCCACTCTGCCCCCGGCACCCTCCCGAGCACTGGATCAGTGTGCATTAGAAGCCAGAGTTAGGATACCTGATTTCCCCTGATAGCTGTGTGTTTGCGAAATCACCCTCCCAGCTGAGCTCGAAATTTGTTCTGTGTAAATTGGAAGGTATAACAGCCATTGTCCCACAGGGTTCATTGTGAAGATCAGATCACCTATGATAACGTAAGTGAAAGCATTTTGTGGAATGAAGAGTATTATACAGACAGGAGTAATCACTGTGGGATGAGTCCCAGACTGCCTTCGTTTTATTCGGGAAACTGCACTATTTGTACAAACCAAGGAGTCCTCTTTCTGCAATCTTATGAATTCGCCATTTCCTCGGTCCCGTATTCCAGGTATCTTGCGGCGGGAAGGACTGGTTGTCAAACTACAGCACTGCATCGCAACCCCCAGCTTTGTTTAGAGTAGGGCAGCTCCACGGACAGAAAAAAGCCAGGGATCGCACTTAAACTCTTGGGCCGACAGCTGACACGCTGGCTTCCGTCCGCCCCAAGCTAGCATGGCGCCCGGAGGCTGGCGCATGCTCATTGGCGGCCCGGCGGCGCGCACCGCGGCTCGGGGGCGCGCACGTCCGTCGTTGCCGTTGGCCGACTTCCGGCGGTAGCGAAGCTGGGTTTCCGCGGGATCTGGCCGGCTGGTGAGGGCGGCGGGGCGCGTGCGGTGGGGCGGGAAGAGGGGTCGGGTCAGCGCGGGGTGCGTGACGGTGCCGGGCTGGGCGTGGGGAGCTGGGCCGCCGCTCGGCGCCGAGGTGGGGAGCGCAGTGAGGACCCCCTTTTGGAACCTGTGCCCGGGAGGGGCCCGCGCTGGCGCTGCCCGGGGTCGCATTCATTCCCCCCGTTGGTGTGACCCCAGTTCCCGGAGCCGGGGCCTAAGAGAGCTGCTGCGTTTGAAGTGCCTGGGGCCCATCTCTGCACGCTGCTGCCTCTGAACGGTAGCTGCCTGCCTCCGTCCTTCTTTTTCTTTTCTCAAGTTGTCATCTCTGAAATGTAGGACCCGTGCAGGCTGCTCCCACCCCACCTCTTCCCTGCTCTCCACCATCCCTCACCGGGATCAGCAGAACCTTCACGTGTTTACTGAGCTTTAATAACCAATCAGTGTGCATTAGAAGCCAGAGTTAGGATACCTGATTTCCCCTGATAGGTGTGTGTGTTTGTGAAACAAACTGGTTTGGAGCCAGGGGTGGGGTTCTCCTGCTGCCTGGAGAGACTGAATTAGGGAGGTTTATTTTATTTTTAAAAATTATCTATTTATTTAAGTAATCTCTGTCCCCAACGTGGGGCTCGAACTCACAACCCTGAGAGCAAGAGTTGTACCTGCGCTCTTCTGACTGAGCCAGCCAGGCGCCCCTGAATTGGGGAGTTTTAAAATAACCTTATAGTTCAGACTCTGAGAGAGAACTTTCTTAGTCCTCTAGTCCAAGCTTTCGTGTAGTACCCTGGTAGATGGGCATTGTCAGTGAGGAAGAACTCAGTGTTGTACAAGGCAACTTACTTTATTCTTGAACCTATTCTATAAGAGTAAAGTTTTTCTGGGTAGAAAGATGCGATCAGCTTCCATCCAATGCTTAACTCATGGTCCAAATGCTGCATAGAATAAGCACCAAATGGGAAGTTCATGCCCTCTTTCATTTGTTCGTTTTTTCAGGAAACATTCATTGAGTATACCATAGGCAGATCCTGCCAAGTACTGGGGGTACCAGTTGGAAGAGTCCTTTTCCTCAGAAAGCATATAGTTTTGGGGGAAGGAGACAGACAAGAGAATGACAAAAGTGATAAATACTGTAAAAGAGGGGTGCCTGGGCGGCTCAGTTGGTTAAGCGACTGCCTTTAGCTCAGGTCATGATCCTGGAGTCCCGGGATCGAGTCCCGCGTCGGGCTCCCTGCTCGGCGGGAAGCCTGCTTCTCCCTCAGACCCTCCCCCCTCTCATGTGCTCTCTTTCTCATTCTCTCTCTCTCAAATAAATAAATAAAATCTTTATAAAAAAATAACAAATAAATAAAGTTTCATTGGGCGCCTGGGTGGCTCAGTCGGTTAAGCGACTGCCTTCGGCTCAGGTCATGATCCTGGAGTCCTGGGATCGAGTCCCGCATCGGGCTCCCTGCTTGGCGGGGAGTCTGCTTCTCCCTCTGACCCTCCCCCCTCTCATGTGTTCTCTCTCTCAAATAAATAAATAAAATCTTAAAAAAAAAGTACTGTAAAAGAGCTTTGCAAAGAGGTGCTATAAGAACATAAAAGATACCCTCCAGCTTAGGTTAGTGTTGCCCTTAAATTGTGAAAAACTGGAATAGAAGCCAAGAGTCAAGAAGTAACATAGCATAAAGAATAGTAGAACTCTTGTTTTCAACACACAATTTCTGTTAATATAGCTTAACATTTTTAAACAACCACACTTTGCTTTTGGATTGTTTCTGTTAATGGAACTACCTGTTCATGAAAACAGCAATAGCAAACATTGATCTAATAAATTGCTGTCTAATGACATAGATGCTATTTTTATTTCATTTTTAAAAACATTTTTAAAAAAGATTTTATTTATTGGGACGCCTGGGTGGCTCAGTCAGTTAAACATCTGCCTTCAGCTCAGGTCATGATCCTGGGGTCTTGGGATCGAGTCCTGCATTGGGCTCCTTGCTTGGCAGGAAGCCTGCTTCTCCCTCTGCCTGCCGCTCCCCCCTGCTTGTGCGCTGTCTCTCTCTCTCTGGCAAACAAACAAATAAATAAAATGGTTGATCTTAAAAAAAAAAAAAAGATTTATTTATTTATTTGAGAGAGAGATCGAGGGTGAGAGAACACAAGCAGAGGGAGGGGCAGAGGGAGAAGCAGGCTCCCCACTGAGCAGGGAGCTGGAGTCAGGGCTCGATCCCAGAACTCTGGGGTCATGACCTGAGAGCCGAAGGCAGACGCTTAACTGACTGAGCCACCCAGGTGTCCCCATTTCATTTTATAGCTGAAGAAACAGGTTCAGTTTAAGTTATGCAGGGTCACAAAGCTGGAGAGAAGGTGATTTGGGAAACAAATGGAGTTTGACTCCACAGTTTGCTCTCAGCATCATGCTTTTCTACCTCCTTGATGGTAGTGATGGTAACCAACATTTACTAATCACTTACTGTTTAATTTTTACAACAACTCTATGAGGTAAGCCCAGTTAATATCCTTTACAGTGGAGGAAACTCAAGATCAGAGAGGTTAAATCACTCAGCCAAGATAGTGTACTAAGCGCTATTGCTTAGTACGCTGAAGTTAGGGTTTGAGCACCACACTCTAACCACAGTCTCTCACCTCCCACCCATCGGAACATTGTGTATTTGGTGTACTGTGTCCATGACTGAACATGAATAAGTGGAAAGATACTTGAAGAAATGCTCTTATCATTAATTAATATGAGGGTGATGAGAACTTGCTTTTCTCCTTTCAGGATGGAAGAGGAGTGGGACTTGTACAATGTTGCCCTGTAAGAAGAGAAGGACTATGGTGACAGAGTCCCCACAGCACCAGGGCAACCGGGAGGAAGAGGACCTAGACCTGGAGTCAGCCGTTAAATCGTCGTCTGACCAGGTGAAAGACTTGGGGTCAGCGTCACTCTCTGGGGGTCCGAGTCATGGCAGAGCAGCTGGCCTCCAAATAGAGTCCGTTCAGGATGCTGGAAATCAGCTTGATGTGGAGGATCCGTCTTTGAGTTCTAGGGTGCTCGCCCAGGACACAAATGCACCAGTTTTAGAAGCTGCTGATGCGGCCATCTCTCAGGGAATCACCCTACCTTCCTTGGAGTCTTCCCAGCCCCTTAATGTACACATTGGTAAAGGAAAAGTCCAGGCCACTGGCTCAAGGAGAGGGAAGAAGATGACACTCAGGCCTGGGCTTGTTCCCCAAGAAGACAGAGGTGATCATCCTATTACAAAGGAGCCTTTTTCAGGAGAGCCTAGTGAAGAAGTCAAGGAAGAAGGAGGTAAGATATGAACGGTTGTTAGGCCATGTTTGCCTTGACGCACCAGTTTGCCACTGTGCTCTCTGCAGTTCAGTTATGAAGCGGTGTTTCTGACGGGGATACTGATTCACTATGGAATCGGAACTGCACTGCTCATAAGGGTCAGCAGTCAGGTTTATGAATGGGTGGAGACTTTCTTCTCCCTCCCGTTCCGAGATCCTCTTCTGTATCCTTTTCTTTCTCTTACTCTCTCGTGTCTGGAGTGGTGAACTATGTATGGCCTTTTGTGATTTGGTGGGTGGACATGAACATGAAGTGGGGCTTGTGGAGGAGGGGCAGCAGTGTAAAGGGACATTGGGTGGGGCTCTACAGAGATGACATAACCCTTAGGACTTGAGGGATAAGAGTTTGACAGTTGGTGGCATGGGGTATCGTAGGCCAAGAGCAGTAGGCACCGAGGCAGAGGCCGAAGGGGATGGTGACATGGTTGGTTGGAAAAAGTGAGAGATGTCTTCAGAGCGGTTGATTATGTTTAGATTGTGAAGGGCTTTGTTTTTCATGCTCAAGCGTTTGAACTTTTCCTGTAGGTGATAGCCAGTTAATAAATAAAAGAAGCAGAAGGCACAGTTCTTGCCTCAGAAAGCTTGTAGTCTAGTTGGGAAGACAAGATAAGCACATAATTCATTTGGAGCAGCTGGAGGCAAGCAGACGACACAGAGCCTTGCCCTTCTCCCCTTGAGACCTTACAAAGGCTTGGACTGGGATATTGGCAGTGGGGAGAGAAGAAAGGGTGTGTCTTAGAGACATTACGAAGGAAGAACTAATCTTGCTCGGAGCCTCACACCATTTAAGAGATCTGTCCTGGGGGTGGTGGCTCAGGCGTTGGGGGGGTTGGAAAGGAGTTGGGCTTTAGGTATGAGGAGTGCGAGGTGTGATGTGGGGGCCATCAAGATAAAATAGAGCTCTGAGATTGAAGTTGGGTAAGAGGTAGGAGTAGAAACAGTCAGAGTGTTCGGTGTGCTTCTTCATGGAGAGGAATGTGGAGAAAGGGGACCAGCTTAGGCTGAGGAAGATGACAGAGAAGGGAAAACTAGAGAAATGATAGGAGAAGTCAGGAAGGAGGACAGCTCTGAGAACAAGGCCCATTGTTTATTTATTTGTCTGTTTGTTTAAAAAGATTTTATTTACTTGACAGAGAAAGACACAGCAAGAGAGGGAGCACAAGCAGGGGGAGTGGGAGAGGGAGAAGCAGGCTTCCCGCCGAGCAGGGAGCCCAATGCAGGGCTTGATCCCAGGACCCTGGGATCAGGACCTGAGCCGAAGGCAGACGCTCAACGACTGAGCCACCCAGGCGCCCCAAGGCACATGATTTAAAAGTTAGTGACAGGGCGCCTGGGTGGCTCGGTTGGTTAAGCGACTGCCTTCGGCTCAGGTCATGGTCCTGGAGTCCCGGGATCGAGTCCCGCATCGGGCTCCCTGCTCCTTGGGAGCCTGCTTCTCCCTCTGCCTCTCTCTCTCTGTCTCTCATGAATAAATAAATAAAATCTTTAAAAAAATAAATAAATAAAAGTTAGTGACAAAGGGGGCGCCTGGGTGGCTCAGTCGTTGAGCGTCTGCCTTCAGCTCAGGTCATGATCGCGGGGTCCTTGGATCGAGCCCCGCATCGGGCTCCCTGCTCAGCGGGAAGCCTGCTTCTCCCTCTCCCACTCCCCCTGCTTGTGTTCCCTCTCTTGCTGTGTCTCTCTGTCAAATAAATAAAATCTTTAAAAAAAAAAAAAGAAAGAAAGAAAAAAAAAAAAAGCGAGTGACAAAGGAGAGAGAAGGATGATGGGGCCCGAAAGAAGGCTGTGCTTGCAGCTTGGAGGTGGTTGAGAGGGGGCGCCGGAGAGTTTCTGGGACGAGGAGAGCAGATGATGGAACTCTGGAGGGAGAATGACAGCAGCACTGGCTGTTTTGCAGCAGGAGGACGGACATGTGGCCAGAAGGGCAGTGGGATCCCTGACAGGTCTTCTTCAAGCTTGGCTGTGTCTGTGACATGAAGGTGGGGGACCTGGAGAGGATACAGGATTCCAGTGCTCGTATGGAAGGAATGGGTAATTCACTAGGGGTTCAAAGTCACTCAGCTGTTGAGGAGTGGAATCTAGAGATGTTTTCAATGGTTAGTTTACAGATGTCCAAGTGTAGGTGAATAAAATAAACACTTGTCGTTTAGGATTATCTGTAATACAACTCCCCTTCTTTAAGCTAGATAATTGAAAGTGGATTCTACCACCTTGCACTTTTAATGAGCTGTAATACCAGTAAAAGAAGGACCTTATGAGTGTCTATCCAGAATCCTTTTTCCCCCCCAGTACCTTTTTTTTTTTTTTTTTTTTTTTGCGGGCTAGAAATGTAACATACAAAACAGAAAGGAAGAAAGAAGATTGAAAATTCATATATATGCATTTTTAAAAAAGATTTTATTTATTTATTTGACAGAGAGAGACACAGGGAGAGAGGGAACACAAGCAGGGGGGGTGGGAGAGGGAGAAGCAGGCTTCCAGCCGAGCAGGGAGCCTAATGCGGGGCTCGATCCTAGGACCCCGGGATCATGACCTGAGCCGAAGGCAGACGCTTAACAGAGCCACCCAGGCGCCCCATATGTATGCATTTTGAATAATGAAAAGTTTAAGGAAGAAAATAAAGAAATCTTACTATGCACAGTAATCATTAAAATGTAGTGTAGGGGCGTCTGGCCAGCTCATTCTTGGGAGTGTGCAACTCTTGATCTCCGGGTTGTAAGTTTGAGTCCTGTGTTGGGTGTAGAGACTACTTAAAAGTAAAATCTTAAAAAAAAAAAAAAAAAAAGAAAATTAGTGTGTATTTGTTTTGTTTTAAAGATTTTATTATTTATTTATTTGTCGAGACAGAGAGAGAGCACAAGCAGGGGGAGCAGCAGAGAGAGAAGCAGGCTCCCCGCTGAGCAGGGAGCCCGATGCGGGGCTCGATCTCAGGACTCTGGGATCATGACCTGAGCTGAAGGCAGACGCTTAACGACTGAGCCACCCAGGCGCCCCTGTTGTTTTGCTTTCTTTTAAGTAACGTGTAGTATTACAGTTTTGTAGAAAAAAAACAAAACCAAAAAACTCTGGGTTATTTTGAAGTGTGGTAGTGCCCCCTTATCCGTGAGTTCAGTTATCCGTAGTCAGCCTCAGTCTGGAAGCAGGTGATCCTGACTTCACCTCGTTATCAGATCAGTAGTAGCCTAATGCTGTGTCACTGTGCCTATGGCCCTCCCCTCACTTCACCACCCCATGTAGGCATCACATCAGCTCACATCATCATAAGAAGAGGGGTGAGTACAGGATAGTAAGATAGTTTGAGAGAGGGAGGGACCACATTTGTTTAACTTTTATTACAGTACACTGTTAATAATTGTTCTGTTATTAGTTACTGTTAATCTCACTGCCGAATTTATAAATTAAACTATCATAGGTCCGTACAGGAAAAAAACAGTGTATATAGGGTTCAGTACTATGGGAAGTTTCAGGCATCACTGGAGCTTTTGGAACCTGTGTCCCAGGGGATAGGCAGGGGCTACTGTATCAGCATTTTGTTACAGTGGGTACTCTGTGAAATCATGTTTCTAGGCTGCAGGTGCTAGTGATTAAACCTTACTTGTGTTGGTGTGTATTCTAACAGAATTTTAACCCCTACCGCTCCCTCTTTTTTTTGGTCAGAATTTTAATTGTTCTTTTAAAATTGATTTATATACCCTAATTTCTACTTATGCTTCTTTTCCTTTGCCTTCTAAAATGATTAAGTTAGGGGGCGCCTGGGTGGCTCAGTCGTTAAGCGTCTGCCTTTGGCTCAGGTCATGGTCCCAGGGTCCTGGGATCAAGCCCCGCATCAGGCTCCCTGCTCAGCGGGGAGCCTGCTTCTCCCTCTCCCACTCCCCCTGCTTGTGTTCCCTCTCTCGGTGTCTCTCTCTCTCTCTGTCAAATAAATAAAATCTTTAAAAAAATAAATAAATGATTAACTTAGGCAGATTTCAGCTTATAATTAGTTGTACAGTTCTCAGCTAATTATTTTCATGTTATCAATTCACAGTTCTTAGGCTGGCAGTAAATAGGTTACAGATGTGTTCTGTGTAAGGCTTCCCCTGCTCTGCCATACCCTACTCCGCTTCCCTTTCTAGGGGCTCTGAGCATCTAACACATGGATACAGAAAAGGAAGAGTGGGATTCCTGCGGGGTGCTCTGAGACGGGAGTTAAATTGAGAAGCAATGTGATGTGGTCACTGAAAAGGAACATTTTTGGGGTGCCTGGCTGGCTCAGTTGGAAGAGCGTGTGACTTGATCTCAGGATCATGAGTTTGAGCCCCACGTTGGGTGTAGAGATTACTTAAATCAATAAAACTTAAAAGAAAGGAAAAACATTTTCTGTATGGCTGGTAAACTGTGCGGACAGTGTTAGAGTTGTTCCAAATACATTTTAGGTAGTAGAAGTATCAATGGAAACTACCAAAGTGAATTTCTGGCATGTTTGTTTAAAAAATCTTTTATGTTGGTTCAGTTTTGAAAATGTTGACATCATTAATTGTACAACTTGTTCAAGATTGTTGATGAAGGAGATCACTATGCTGTTTATTGAAGTTCTCTTTTCTAAGAAATTTGGCTGAGAGCAACTTTGGATTTGACCGATTTGGGATCTCTTTGTCCAGTCCCTGTGAAAGGCAAAGCCGTGGGACGTTTTGATGTTGTGGAGTACTCACGGGCTCTGGAAGTGAAGCATAGAAGATTGAGAGTACATGCAAGTCAGGACTGATTCATGGCTTCTTTAAAGCTTTTTTTTCTCCGTTGGGGGAGAGGATGGTCCAATTTAAAACCATGTTTACACTGGTTGAAAGTCCCAGTGTCGATGAGACAGCAGGTCACAGCCTAAGGGCTGCTCTGCATAGAGCTCAGTGATAAATAATTTGATCTCTTTTTGAACATGTTTTGACTGTAATACACAGACATGAAAACAATTCATAGATGCCGACAGCGCACCGTGAAAAGTTGGGCACCCTTTCCCTCTGCTCTTGTCCCCAGGTTCTTGTCTCAGGAGCAAGCAGTCACTGTTCAGCACGCCTGTTCTGCCTGTGTTCTCCCCATGACAAGTTGGTTCTCGTGTCGACTTTTGCTACAGCATGAATGTTTCCTTGCTTTTTTTTTTTTTTAAAGATTTTATTTATTTATTTGACAGAGAGACACAGCGAGAGAGGGAACACAAGCAGGGGGAGTGGGAGAGGGAGAAGCAGGCTTCCCGCTGAGCAGGGAGCCCTATGCGGGGCTCGATCCCAGGACCCTGGGATCATAACCCGAGCGGAAGGCAGACGCTTAACGACTGAGCCACCCAGGCACCCCATCCTTGCTTTTTTAAATGCCCCATCTTCCCCAGAAGAAAGATAGCACTCCTTAAGAGTAGAGGTGAAGAGGGGAAAGTTGTCTGAGGAACTGTAGAACCGTGTATTGATAATTTTACGGTGATTTTTACTCTAATGCTCTGTAGAATTTATAGAGTCAGAAAGTTCAGGACATTTATAATGGATATCACTTATAGTGGGTTAAATGCGGTATTAATGGTTGTCTGTATAAAATGTCCCTTTGTCATCAGGACTATAACAGACCCCACCCCACAATTATGGTTCTCATTTCTCCATAGGAAAAAAATGCATAACTCAAAGCATATTAGAAGTAGAAAGACCTTGGGGTGCCTGGCTGGCTCAGTCGGTAGAGTGTGTGACTCCTAATCTCAGGGTCATGAGTTCAAGCCCCATATTGGGAGTGGAGCCTGCTTAAAATTAAGAGGGAAAAAAAAAAAAGTAGGAGACCATAGCCATTATGTAGTTCAACACCCTGACATAGGTGAGTACGTTGGAACTGAGCTTTTGATTTCTTAGGACCCTGTAAGTGAGAGGAGAATGCCTATATGGTGTATGCATCATTAAAGAAGTTACCCATCTATAAAGGACTTTATAACCAAATGCTGATTTTTATAACCTGGTATGATTGATAATGGGCAAAGTGTGGAGCAATACTTGTGATTCTTCCAGGAAAACCTCAGTTGCACTCTGGAGGGGCGATACCTTCGCTGCCGTTAGGCAGCCACTCTGCAAAACCAGGAGCCCAGCCTGGGAAGTCCCCTCAGCCAGGTATCTGTGCCTGTCCTCAGGAAAAGCCATTCGGGACTCTGGCTCCGCAAGCTGAGGATGAGACAGAGGACGGTGGACTCTTCATTCCAATGGGTAGGCTTTCTTTCTCTTTTCTTCTTTTGTAATTAAAGATCCTCTTTATTGAAATATGATATAAAGTATAATATGTAGAAAACTGCATGTGTCCTAAGATATCGTAGTTCCTTGAATTTTCGGAGACTGAAGACACCCGTGCAACCAACAACCAGATCAAGAAACAGAGTATTCCCTGTTCCCTCAGTTGTCCCTTTCAGTTATTACCAGCACCTCACCCGTGGGGGCCATTACGCTGACTTCTGGCAGCCCAGTTTGGTTCGCCTGTTTTGTACTTCATATGAGTGGAATCCGGTGTTTGTATGCCTAGTGACTGCATTTTTCCACTCATCTTGTTGCATTTATGAAATTGGCCCACGCTGTTGATTGTAGATGGTTCATTTTCATTGCTGTCTAGTATTCTGTTGTTTGAGTATTCAACATTTTCTGTATCCGTTCAACTTTTTTTTTTTTTTAAGATTTTATTTGAGAGAGAGCTTGAGAGAGAGACCACGAGAGGGGGAGTGGGAGAGGGAGAGGGAGAAGCAGATTCCTCACTGAGCAGGGAGCCGACCTGGGGCTCGATCCCAGTACCCTGGGATCATGACCTGAGCCGGAGGCAGACGCTTAACCGACTGAGCCACTCAGGTGCCCTTCATTCAACTCTTGATGGGCATTAGGATTGTTTCTAGTTGGAGGCTACTCTGAATGGTGCTTCTGTGAACATTCTACACAGATCTTTGGGTGAACATCTGCATTTGATTTTTGTTGGGTGAATTGTTAGGTCATAGGATTAGGCCTTCTGAAATTTTTTTGAAATACTGTATTTTTTATTGTGAATTATAACACATACAGACAAATGAATAAAGATTTTATTCAGCTTAAAAAATGGTTTTACAGCGAGCACCTGTGATTTCAATTTTTTTAAAGATTTTATTTATTTATTTGAGAGAGAGAGAGTGAGAGCAAGTGAGCACACCAGCAGGGGGAGTGGGACAGGGAGAAGCAGGCTCCCCACGGAGCAGGGAGCCTGACTCGGGGCTTGATCCCAGGACCCTGAGATCATGACCTGAGCTGAAGGCAGACGCTTAACTGACTGAGCCACCTAGGCACCCCTTGTGATTTCTTTTTTTTCCTTCCTTCCTTCCTTCCTTCCATTCTTTCTCTCTTTCTTTTTAAAATTTTATTTATTTACTTGAGAGAGAGAGAGAGCACAAGCATGATCAGGGGAGGGGCGGAGGGAGAGGGAGAAGCAGGCTCCCTACTCAGGGAGCCCATGCAGGGCTGGATCCTAGGATCCTGAGATCTTGACCTGAGCTGAAGGCAGATGCTTAATGGACTGAGCCAGCCAGGTGCCCCTGTGATTTCTTTTTCTTATTGCAAATACTAGTGGTGATCATGCACATTTCGTCTGAACTTGGGGGAAGGCACTCCGTATTATTCTTGTTTTTTGGGGTTTTGTTTTGTTTTTAGAAGTGGGGAGGTGGAGGGGCAGAGGGAGAGAGAGTGAGATTCTAGAGCAGACTCCCTGTTGGGCATGGAGCCTGACATGGGGTTCAATCTCATGATCCTGAGATCACCACCTGAGCCGAAATCAAGAGTCGGATGCTTAACAGCCAGCCAGGCGCCTCTGAATTCCTTGTTATGCATGAGAGAGTTGTAGACTTTTTGTAGATACATTTTTTTTAAAGATTATATTTATTTATTTGACAGAGAGAGAGAGTGAGCATGAGCAGGGGGAGGGGCAGAGGGAGAGGGAGAAGCAGACTCTCTGCTGAGCAAGGAGCCCGATGTGGGACTCTATCCCAGGACCCCGGGATCATGACCTGAGCCAAAGGCAGAGGCTTAACCGACTGAGCCACCCAGGCGCCCCACCTTTTTATAGATATGTTGTATCAAATTAAGGAAGTTCTTTTCCTAATTTTCAGAGTTTTATCATGTATTGAATTGTGCTAGTGCTTTTCTGTCTCTATTAAGATGATCATACAGTGTTTCTTCTTTATTCTGTTAGTAATGTGGAGATTCATGTTGTTTCTTACTGTCATATTTATTGAAATATAATTTGCATTCAATGAAATGTACCCAGTGAGTTTTGAAACATGTAATACAGTTCTATAACTGCCGCCACCATCAGCATATGGGATATTTCTCTCACCCCGAAAGCTCTCTCATTGCCCGTTGCAGGCTTTCGTTCTCAGCCCGGTCTCGTCTGCCACCTCACTGCGTCCGTGTGGTTCTCTCTGCAGTGTCCTGCCCGTGCTCACGTACAGTATGCAACTGTCTTTGCCTGGTACGATGCTTTGGAGACTCATTCGCATTTGTTCTTCTCATTGCTGAGTAGTGTTCCATCCCACAGACACACCACCAGTTACTGGTTCACCAGTTGATGGACGTTTGGGTTGTTTCCAGGTTTTGCCTGAAGCTGCTCTATACATTCACATATAGGCCTTTGATGGACACAAGTTTTCATTGTTCTTGGGTAAATCACTAGGAGGGACATTTCCGGGGCTTTATGAGGAACTGCTGACCCATTTTCCAAAGCAGCTGTACCATTTTACACTCCCACCAGTGGGTGTGAGATTCACAACTGATCCGCGTCCTTTCCAGTAGTTGCCAGATGCTTACATTTTCTCCATTTTAGTAGGTGTATTTCCTTGCGGTTTGAACTTGCATTTCTCTAAGGAAGAGTAATGTAGAGCATGTTTTCATGTGTTTATTGGCCACTTGTAGATCATTTTTGGTGAAATGTTTGATCATTATTCTGTTATATGCCCTTATTCCTTTTGTAATTAGTACATATCTTGCAGGAGATACCTTATTTTTTAAAAAAATATTTTACTTATTTATTTTAGAGAGGGGGTGGAGGGGCAGAGGGAAAGGGAAAGAGAATCCCAAGCAGACTCTCCACTGATCACAGAGCCAGACTCGGGGCTCTATCCCATGACCCTGAGATCGTGATCTGAGCCGAAATCAAGAGTCAGATAGATGCTTAACTGACCGGGCCACCCAGGCACTCCTTGCAGAAGATACATTAAAACTATGCATGTATCCTGTTTCTCCTCAAACTTTTCCCCACTAATTTTAGCATCCATTGGTGGATTGCCTGCAAGAATTATTACTGTGTTGTTCTAATTTTTTTATTCCTTTCATTCCTTCTACATCTAGTAATTGGGATTTTCTATAAAGAAGAGCTGTCCTTCTTCCTCGTTTATTTATTCAGTTTTTATGTGAGTGTGGACTCATGGGTATTTATTTTATTATTTGAGTTACAGTGCAATGGTGTCATTATTTATTTTGCTCAGATTGTTTTAGTGTTAGGTATGGGGAGATACTTCAGGTTTTACTTTTATGGAATATGGTTTTGGTGTCATATCAAGGAATGCTGCCTAATCCTGGGGCGCCCGGCTGGCTCAGTTGGTGGAGCGTGTGACTCTTGACCTTGGGGTTGGGAGTTCAAGCCCCATGTTGGGTGTAGAGCATTAAAAAAAAAAAAAAGGAACTCTGCCCAATCCAAGGTCACAGAGATTCTTTTGTGCAAGTTGTATGGTTTTACATATTCTGTTTAGGTATATGATCCATTTTGAGTTAATTTTTGTATCGTGTGAGGCATATTTGAGATTCTTTTTTGCATGTGGATGTTTATTTCAGCATGATTTTTGGAAAAGATTCCTTTCTCCATTAAATTACCTTTGCACCTGTGAAAAACTCACTGGCCATATTAGTGTGGGGTCTTTTCTGGACTCTGTTCTGTCCATTGATCTATGTGTCTGACCTTTCACCAAAACTACACTGGTTTGATCCGTATAACTTCACAGTAAGTGTCAAGATCAGGTAGGTCTTTACCTTATCCTGTTTTTAAAATATATATATATGTACATATATGTGTATATATACATATATATGTGTGTATATATATTTTGTATGTGTATATATATATATATTTAAGATTTTATTCATCTATTTGAGAGGGAGAGTGAAAGAGAGAGAGTGAACACAAGGTGGGGAGAAGCAGACTCCCCACTGAGCAGGGAGCCCGATGCTGGACTTGATCCCAGGATCCTGGGATCATGACCTGAGTTGAAGGCAGACACTTAACCGACTGAGCCACCCAGGTGCCCTAATATATATATTTTTAAGATTTTATTTATTAGAGACAGAACACGTGCATGCACACAGGTGGGGGGGAGGGTAGAGGGAGAGGGAGAGCCAGACTCCCTGCGGAGCAGAGAGCCCGACGTGGTGCCCCATATCCTTTTTTTTTTTTTTTAAAAACAAGGTTATTGGGTTATTATAGGTCCATTGCATTTCCATGTAAATTTAAGAATTGGCTTGTCATTTTCTTCAAAAATACCTGCTGGGGACGCCTGGCTGGCTCAGTCGGTTAAGTGTCTGCCTTCGGCTCAGGTCATGATCTTCAGATGCTGGGATGGAGCCCCGCGTATCGGGCTCCCCCTCCCTCTGCCTGCCACTCCCCTTGTTTGTGCTCTCTCTCTCTCTCTCTTTGTGTCAATAAATAAATAAAATCTTAAAAAAAATAGCTGCTGGAATACTGATTGGTAATGAATCTGTGGATAAATTTGGGAAAGTGGCCATCTTAACAATATTGAGTCTACTATCCATGAACAAGATCTGTCTATTTAGATCTGTTAAAATTTCTCTCAGCAATATTTTGTAGTTCTTTACATATACATTTTCCACCTATTTGTTTAGATTTGTGAAACACCTAAATATTTCTTCTTTTATGCTAATATGAGTTTTTCTTTTCAACTTCCAATTGTTCATTGCTAATCTATAGATAAGTGTACTTGGGTGTATTGGTCTATCTTGTGACCTTGCTATAAGTCCATTATTAGCTGTATATACTTGGTAGATCTTTAGCAATTCCTTACAGAGAAAAAGATGTGATCTGTGAACAAAAGGTTTTTTTGCCTTCCTTTCCAGCTTGTAAGTCTTTGCTTTCTTACTTTCTCTTTCTTCCTCTTCTTCCCTCTTTGTCTCCCTCCGTCTTCCTCTTCCTCTCCATTTATCCATCCTGCTTCGCTCTGTGCTGGAGAGGACCTTCAGTTCAGCCTTGGGAAGTGGTGGGAGCAGGCATCTTTCCTTTGCTCTTGACCTCAGGGGAGTGTGCTCAGTCTTCCACCGTGGGGCTGGAGGTTGTCATTGGATTGAGGATGTTCTCTACTGTTCCTGGTTGCTGAGAGTTTTTGTGGTGAATTGATGTTATATTTGGTTAAAAGCTTTTTCCGCATCTATTGAGATTATCTTTTGTTTCTGCTTTTGGTCTGTTGATGTGGTGAATTATATTGATTGATTTTCAAATTTCAAAGCACTTTTGCATTTCTGGGGTACACCACACCTTTTGATCATGATATATTACCCTTTTTATATATTGTTGGATTTGATTTGCTAATATTTTAAGGATTCTTGTACCTGTGGCGGATAGTGTTCTTGTATTCTTTGCATGGTTTGGTATTAGGGTCATGCTGACCTCATAAAGTGAGTTGGGAAGTGTTCTCTCTTCTTTTTGTTTTGTGTTTTTCATGGTTTTATTTTTGGAAGTGTCTGTGAATTGGTGGTATTTCTTCCTTAAATGTATTGTTGAATGCACCAGTGAAGCCATCTGGGCCTGGAGTTTTCTTTGTAGGCGTTTTTAATTATGAACTCAGTCCCTCCCTCCTTCCTTCCCTCCCTCCTTCCCTCCTTTCTTTCAGATTTTATTTATTTATTTGAGAGAGAGAGAATGAGTTAGAGACAGGGAGAGAGAGAAAAGGAGCAGGGGGAGGGGCAGAAGCAGACTCCCCACTGAGCAGGGAGCCTAATGTGGGACTCAATCCCAGGACTCCAGGATCATGACCTGAGCCAAAGGTAGATGCTTAACTGACTGAGCCACACAGGCACCCCTGAACTCGGTTTCTTTAGCAGATACAGGGCTGTTCAATTATCTACTTGTTCTTGAGTGAGCTTTGACAGCAGGTGTCTTGCAGGGTATTTGTTTCATCCAACTTGTGGAAACCTTGGCATAAAGGTTTTTATAATATTCCTTTAGTATTTTTTTTTTTTTTTTTAAGATTTTATTTATTTATTTGACAGAGAAAGACACAGCGAGAGAGGGAACACAAACGGGGAGTGGGAGAGGGAGAAGCAGGCTTCCCGCTGAGCAGGGAGCCCGATGCGGGACTCGATCCCGGGACTCCAGGATCATGACCTGAGCCGAAGGCAGTCGCTTAACCAACTGAGCCACCCAGGCGCCCTAGTATTTTTTTTTTTAAGATTTTATTTATTTATTTTAGAGAGCGTGCACGTGGGCACATGTGAGTTAGGGGCGGGTCAGAGGGAGAGACAGAATTTTAAGCGGGCTCTGTGCTCAGCGATGTGGGGCTCCATCCCAGGACCTTGAGATCATGACCTGAGCTGAAGTCTGATGCTTAACTGACTGAGCCACCCAGGTGCCCCAGACTTATTAAATATTTTAATAATAGTATTTAATATATCAATTTCCCTTTAAACACTTGTGTTAGGTTTGCCCCACAGATTATGATGTGTTGTATTTCATTGACTTCAGTTGACAACATTTTCTAATCCCTTTGGGATATCTTCTTTGGCATACAGGTTATTTAGAAGTGTGTAGTTTGGGGGCGCCTGGGTGGCTCAGTCATTAAGCGTCTGCCTTCGGCTCAGGTCATGATCCCAGGGTCCTGGGATCGAGCCCCGCATTGGGCTCCCTGCTCCGCGGGAAGCCTGCTTCTCCCTCTCCCACTCCCCCTGCTTGTGTTCCCTCTCTTGCTGTCTCTCTCTCTGTCAAAAAAAGAAAAAAAAAAATCTTTAGAAATCTATAGTTTGGAGAATTCCAGCTATCTTTCTTTTACTGATTTCTGGTTTAATTCCCTTGTCTTCAGATTTTACTTTGTATGATGTCATTCATTTTCTATTTATTGAGGTTTATTTCATAGCCCAGAATATAATCTTTTTTTTTTTCCTTTAGGTCTTTATTCAAATGTTGAGTATAATCTTTATGGTAGTTCTTCCATTTGTATTTGAAAAGAACATGTATTCAGTTGTTTTCAGGTGTACTGTTCTATAAATGTCAGTTAGGTCAAGTTGGTTGATAGCATTGTTCAGTTCTTCCCTTTTTACTGCTTTTGTGTGTGGGGGGGTCTATTTGTCATTTACTGTGAAAGAAATAATGAGGTCTCCAAGTTTAATTGTGGAGCTGTCTATATTTCTTTCAGTTCTATCAGTTTTAGCTCTACATATTTTTTTAAGTCTTATTTATTTAAAGAAAATTTTATTTATTTATTTATTTATTTGAGAGAGAGAGAGCATGTGCACATGTGGCGGGGGAGGGGCAGAGAGAATCTTAAGCAGACCCATGCCCAGCACAGAGCCTGATGTGAGGCCTAATCTCACAACCCTGAGTTCATGACCTGAGCTGGTAGATATCAAGAGTTGGCCGCTTAAGCAACTGAGCCACCCAGGTGCCCCAAGTTTTATTTATTTAGGTAATCTCTACACCCAACGTGGGGCTCAAATTCATGACCCCAAGATCAAGAGTTGCATGCTCTTCTGACTGAGTCAGTGAGGTATGCCTTTAAAGACTTTATTTTTGGTAATCTCTATACCCAGTGTGGGGCTCACCCTCACAACCCTGACATCAAGAGTCACATTCTCTACCAATTAAGCCAGTCAGCTCCACTGACTCAGACAGCCAGGCACCCCAACAATATACATCTTTTAAAAATTACTACAATCTGTGGGGTGCCTGGGTGACTCATTGAGTTGAGTGTCTGACTCTTGGTTTTGGCTTGGGTCGTGATCTCAGGGTCGTGGGATGGGGCCCTGCTCAGGCTCCCCACTGAGTCCAGAGTCTGCTTGGGATTCTCTCTCTTCCTCTGCCCCTCCCTCTGCTCATGCACGTGGGCTTGTGCTCTTTCTCCCTAAAATTAATAAAAATCTTAAAAAAAATAAAATTATTAAATTTGTACTTTTACCACTTCCAAAACAATACAAGAACTTTATAGCAGTTTCACTCCATATATCTACTCCTGCCTTTTGTGCTATTGATGTTATATTTTACTTCTTCCTAAGTTTTAAATCCCTAAGATGTTATTGTTATTATTTTAGCCAGTCAGTATTCATTTATATTTATCACATAGTTAACCTTTCTGGCTCTTTGATTCATCCTGAAATTCTTTGCTTTGCCTTTATCTAGGATCTTTTTTTTTTTTTTTTTCATGTTGAAGATTTTCCTTTAGTATTTCTTGTGAACCTGGTCTTAGTGAATTATCTCAGATTTTGTTTGTCTGGAAACAAAATATATTTAGTTTTGCTTTTTAAAATTTTTTTATTATTTGTATCTATCTTTGTATCTATCTATGTATCTACCTATCGATTTATTTATTGTAAGTAAGCTCTACTCCCAATGTGGGGCTTGAATTCAGACCCCAAGATCAAGAGTCACGTGCTCTACTGACTGAACCAGCCAGGCGCTTTTTTTTTTTTTTTTTTTTGCTCCTATTAAATTTGTAATGGTGTTTAGCACCAGGGATTCCATGTCTCTGATGGAAATTCTATATCTTTTCCTTTATTTTCTTGACTATATTGATCATAACTACTTTAAAACCCTTTCTCAAGTATCTGATTTACCTGTAGGTCTCTTTTTTTTTTTTTTTTTTTAAGATTTTATTTATTTATTTGACAGAGAGAGAGCACAAATAGGCAGAGTGGCAGGCAGAGGGAGAGGGAGAAGCAGGCTGTCTGCCGAGCCGGGAGCCGGACATGGGGCTCGATCCCAGGACCCCGGGTTCATGACCTGAGCCGAAGGCAGCCGCTTAACCGACTGAGCCACCCAGGCGCCCCTGTAGGTCTCTTTTATTGTCTTCTCCTACCACCTCCCTTGTGGTATTTTGGTTCTGTTTTTAGAGTTTTATAATTTTTTAGAAAAGATTTTATTTATTTATTTGACAGAGAGAGAGAGAGCACAAGCAGGGGGGAGAGGTAGAGGAAGAAGCAGATTCCCCACTGAACCGGGAGCCTGACGTGGGGCTTCATCCCAGGACCCCAGGATCATGACCTGAACTGAAGGCAGACACTTAACTGACTGAGCCACCCAGGCGTCCCGCGTTTTATAATTTTTGATTGTATGTTGGACATTATGGATGGAAAATTCTGGAGGCTTTGGTATTGTTACCTTCTTCCAAAGAGGGTTATTTTATCTTCTGGCAGGCAGATAATTTTGGAGGATCACCTAAATCTGCCATGGGTTAGTTTTATGCTATGTTAAGTCTAGTTTGTTTCCACTTTCTTTGTTTCTTTCTTTTTCTTTTTTAAAGATTTTATTTATTTATTTGACAGAGACACAGCGAGAGAGGGAACACAAGCAAGGGGAGCGGGAGAGGGAGAAGCAGGCTTCCCATGTAGCAGGGAGCCCGATGTAGGGCTCGATCCCAGGGCCCTGGGACCATGACCTGAGCCGAAGGCAGACGCCTAATGACTGAGCCACCCAGGTGCCCCTTGTTTCCACTTTCTACTTACTCCTAGATTGTGGCCTGTATCCCTAGTGGGTGGCTCTTCTGAGGTTTCAGCACTGCTAAGAATCTTGCTGTAGTGTTTTTGAAGACCTTTACCTCCTTTTCACGACTTGAACTACAACCTCTTTCTCCCCAGAGCTGTGGAGTGAGAATCTTCTGCCTCCTAGCCACTCTCCTGCTGTGTTTCTTTTTTTTTTTTTTTTAAGATTTTATTTATTTATTTGACACAGAGAGAGAGAGCACAGATAGAGTGGCAGGCAGAGGCAGAGGGAGAAGCAGGCTCTCCGCTGAGCAGGGAGCCCGACGCGGGGCTGGATCCCAGGACCCTGGGATCATGACCTGAGCTGAAGGCAGACGCTTAACGACTGAGCCACCCAGGCGCCTCTCCTGCTGTGTTTCTTGGGGTTCCATCCTGTTCATGCACAGCTTAAGGGTCTGCTAAGGTCTTCAGAGGAGCTTGAACAGAAACTTTTTTGGCTCATTTTTCCTTGGTTTTCTCCTCTGCAGAGGTTTTTTTTTTTAGTATTTATTTATTTGAGAGAGTAGTGTATGCATATGCATGTGAGTGCGGTGGGGGGAGGGCAGAGGGACAGAATCTCAAGCAGACTCCCTGCCAAGCACGGAGCTAACCGGGGGCCTTGATCCCACAACCCCGGAGATCAGGACCTGAGCCGAAATTAAGAGTCAGACATCTAACCTACTCTGCAGAGTTTTATCCTTCAGTGTCAGCTGCTTCGGCAGCTCCAAATGTCTGGCTTCTTATGCTAGCAAGACCACTGTGTTCAGCTTGGGTCCTCCTTAATGTGCTTCCCTTCTCTAAAAGATTCCAACTCCTTAAATCCTTTCCATGAGGGTTCTTCAGTGGCTTCAGACTGCTTTATATATATATTTTTCCACTTTTATGTACAGTTGACCCTTTTAACAGTGTGGGGGTTGGGGCGCTGTGCCCCACATGCAGTTGGAGATCCACATATAACTTTTGACTCCCCTAAAACAGCCTACTTTCACCAGAAGCCTTACTAATAATATAGTTGATTAAGTTATGTGTAATGTATATTCTATCCTTACAGTAAAGTAAGCTGGAAAAAAGAAAATGTTATGAAAATCATAAGGAAGAGAAATGCATTCGCAGTACTGTACTGTATTTATTGAAAAAAATCTACATATAAGTGGACCTGCATAGTTCAAACCTGTGTTAACCCAAGGGTCAGTTGTAGTTTTATATAGTTTTACAGTTGTTTTTGGTGGGAAGGTTTCATCTATTAAAAAATACATTGTTGTGGCCAGAACCTGAGATTCTGGGTGTGTGCTTGACAGGGCTGTTGAGCAACTTTGGTGATTTAGATTTTGCATAACCCACTGTATTTTTACTCACTTCATCCACTTTACAGTATATTTACAGTACATTTTACTTTCAGTTCATTGGTTACATCATTAGATCTACTTTTCAGGGAATATCTTGTTTTAGGCCACCTTCCATCTTTCTCTTGGAAGGAAAAATTAGATTTTCTTCTGTGTCTTTTCCAGCTTGATCTTTAAATAGAGTGGCTTCCTTTTTTTAATGTTTCAATTTCAGCTCTTAGAATTAATAGAGTCAGTGGTATCCCAATATTTTAGAAGATAAAGGATTAATTCTAAAACAGTATAACAGATAGTTGAATTATCTGTTCTTTTTTGGATTGTTTGTGTAGTGTGTTAGAATTTGAATGTATTAGATTTTCCTTCAGACATATATTCCCTAATAAAAACTCAGCATTAAAATCAGACATCAGCGGAGCGCCTGGGTAGCTCAGTCGTTGGGTGTCTGCCTTCCGCTCAGGTCATGATCCCAGGGTCCTGGGATCGAGCCCCGCATCAGGCTCCCTGCTCTGCAGGAAAGCCTGCTTCTCCCTCTCCCACTCCCCCTGCTTGTGTTCCCTCTCTCCGTCAAATAAATAAATAAAATCTTTAAAAAAAAATAAAATCAGGGCGCCTGGGTGGCTCAGTTGGTTAAGCGACTGCCTTCGGCTCAGGTCATGATCCCGGAGTCCCGGGATCGAGTCCCGCATCGGGCTCCCTGCTCGGTGGGAAGCCTGCTTCTCCCTCTGACCCTATCCCCTCTCATGCTGTTTCTCTCTCTCTCTCTCAAATAAATAAATAAATAAATAAAAATCTTTAAAAAAAAAAAATCAGACATCAGAGGAGAAATAGGTGTGATGTAATTTAGACACTGGGATGGTTTAACCCCACTCCGATTGCATGTTTTTAAGATAGCTATTCTAAATGGAATTATGCTAACTCTAACGGTTTTTCCATGAAAAAATTTGCATTTAAATTTTATGAAAAGCTTTCTTCACAATTCATTTAAATAATTTTTATGTTTCATTTTTTTATAGTATTTTTAGTGGGGCTAAGTGTTTCTCAGTGTGTATCTTAAAGCATTGCTACTCAAAGTGTGGTCCGAGAACCAGTGCCAGTTTGAGAACTGGTTTGAAACAAAATTATTTATGGAAATTGAATAAATGTGTAGAAATTTTATAACATTTGACATGATGGCTACATTCTTTTTTTTTTTTTTTTTTTTTAAAGATTTTATTTATTTGAGAGAGAGAGAGCGCACAGGCAGGGGGCCTGATGCGGGACTCCATCCCAGGACCCTGGGATCATGACCTGAGCCGAAGGCAGACGCTTAACCCACTGAGCCACCCAGGCGCCCCCTGATGGCTACATTCTTAATTTTATTTTATAAAAATGTAAGTCTAGGGCATCTGGGTGACTCAGTGGTGAGGCGAGAAGAGAGGTTTGGGGAAAAGATAATGTATACAAAGGCCTTTAGGGAGTCTTGGTGTGTATTATGCTGTGTAATTCCCCTTTTGCTGCTTTCTCAAAAAAAAAAAGTAGTAAAGAGCTTTATCATTATTTAGTACTTTGGGAGGTTTTATGTTTCTTTTGTAGGTGTCATCTTGTGGGTTGTACCTCGAAGCATCGCATTTGATTTAGGCGACATGACTGTAAGATGCGCATGTTTGAATTCTACCTATTCTTTTTTTTCTTAAAAATCATTATCAGAAAAATTTTCCATATCATTAAAGCTCTTTGTAGTTATTTTTATTTGTTTCCCCCATTGCTTAAAAAGACCATTAAAAAAAAAAGTTTTATTTATTTCAGTAATTTCTGCACCCAACGTGGGGCTCGAACCCACAACCCCAAGATCAAGAGTCGCACGCTCTACTGATTGAGCCGGCCAGGCGCCCCTAAAAAGACAAGTTTTAATGGCTCTATTGCAATCCAGTGTATGGGTGTACCGGTGTTCATTTTACCCTTCCTGGAATATTGGACATTTAGGAGATTTCCATCTTCTTGCTAAAATAATTAACGTTGCAATGAGTAATGTGATTATTAGTCTCTGCACATCTAATTGTTTCCTTAAAAACAAGAATTACTGGATTGAGAGTTGTACACCTTTATCAAATTCTTGGTGTGTGTTCACAAGTGCAGAAGCAGTTGTTTGAAGTCACTACTTTTCACTGTTTAAATATTGCCGGGATTGGGCGCCTGGGTGGCTCAGTTGGTTAAGCGACTGCCTTCGGCTCAGGTCATGATCCTGGAGTCCCGGGATCAAGTCCCGCATCGGGCTACCTGCTCGGCAGGGAGTCTGCTTCTCCCTCTCCTGCTCCCCCTCTTGTGCTCTTTCTCTCTCTCACTCAAATGAATAAATAAAATCTTTAAAAAAAAAAAAAAATGACTTTAAAAAAAAAAAAAGATTTATAAATATTGCCGGGATGTGGCTTGAAGGTCACAAAATCTTAAACAGAGAAGGTCATCTTCATGTTCATCCTCTCTAATCCTTGTTTTCAGAGGGTAGCAGGCCTTAAAGCTTTGGAAGGATGAGAACCTCATTTTGGTATTACATGATAATCTATTTCAAGACTTAACAGATTCTAATAATCGAGAAGTTTTTCCTTTTGTCTGGTTATATATATGCTCTCGTAGAATAGAGAGAACTTTGTCCTCCCCTCCCCTTTTTTGGTACAGTTCAGAGTGAATTTTTTATCCTTTGCTCCTTGTTTTTCTCTCTTCTAGACTGAACAGAATAATGATAATGACAAGTTACATTGTATAATGTTTCACTGGTATAAAGCACTTTGGTTTATATTATTTCACTTAATCTGCATGGCGTCCCTGATAGGCAGATATCTGTATTTGCAAAAGAAGAAAAGAAGACTCTTTCTGAGGTTGCCCAGAACTGAGACACAAAGCTGGGGTTTCTGCCATATCATCTGGGCTCCACAGGGTAGTAAGTAGGACTGTGGATGCCAGGGCCAGAGAACGAGGCTTCAGAGCATGACTCTGTCATTACTGGCTCTTGGGAAAGTTTCTTAATCTCTCTGCCTCAGTTTCTTCATCTGTATACAGTGGGCAAAGTAACAGTTCCGGCTTCCTAGGGTTGTTCGGAGGAGGAGGTCCATGCGTGTCGTTGTGCGGAGGCCCGGCTGCCGCGGACTGAGTGCGCCGCCCAGCGCACCCTCACTGTCACCACCGAGCAGGCTGCTTTCATTTTCGGGGCCAGCGCTGGCCGGCGGCCTCTTCTTCTCTTACTGTTGGCCTGTTGGGGTAAGTTATGGGAGCAGTGGTTTGGAGATTCTGATGATGTTCTTGGTTTATTTGCAGAAGAACAAGGCGGTGAAGAAAGTGAGAAAAGGCGAAAAAAGAGAAAGGGCACCAAGAGGAAGCGGGACGGACGCGGTCCAGAGGGAGGGGCGTGGGCTTGCGACCTGAAGCTGGACGACGCGCTGGACCGCACTCTGGAGGACGGCGCCAAGCAGCACAACCTGACTGCGGTCAACGTGCGCAACATCCTCCACGTGAGTACGATGGCGGCCGTGGACACGGCGGCCGGAAGGCTTCCTGGAGAGCAAGTACAGACCCTCAGGGAATTCTTGGTTCTTAGTATGCGAATTACTAACTTTGGGAGTTGCACGGGCCACAGCACTTGACATTTCAGGATGGCTTCCCCGCTGCACTCAGCACACATTTGAAATCTGAACACACGTGCAAAAAAACCTGGGCAGGTAAACTGTTCCTCTCCTCCTCCACTGCCTGGCTGGTTTATCGTGTTATTTGGCATATTTGAAGATGATAATGTTAGCAGTGGACTTACTCTTCCGTGGGTCGATAGGTCTGGAGAGGTGCCAGGGGAGCAGTTTATGCTGCGCATGCGCTGGTCCTCTTCTTCCAGATGTATCAACACAGCTGTTTACAGAACCTTCCTTGCTGGTTACTGTTTCTCAGAAGCGTAGAGTCGGTTACCCGCACTCTCATTCCTGCTCCTGGTAGCTGTGGCATCGAACATGCCTGCTCTGTTAGAGTTTGAGCCTGGGTGCTTCTAGCCAAAGCTGGCTTTACCCCAACCGGAAGCCATTTCAGTATCTAGCAGAGTTAAGAAGCGGCTGTTTTCTAGGTCGCACGTCTTTGCTGCATAAAGTGAAATTTCATCTTTTTCCAGGAAGTAATCACAAATGAGCATGTGGTCGCTATGATGAAAGCAGCCATCAGTGAGACGGAAGATATGCCGATGTTTGTGAGTAGTTGATTGTTTCTCTTTAATGCTGTGGAACAGAGCTACTGTAAATGGGCAAGTGCAGGAGGTTGCTCGGGAGTTTGTAAATAGCTTGATAGTGGGGGTAGAGTTAGCGTTTCAAAACCCAAGATTCACATGATAATTTCTATTGACTGTTTTCTTCTCATTTTCCCTGCCTCAGGAGCCCAAAATGACACGCTCTAAACTGAAGGAAGTGGTGGAAAAAGGAGTGGTGGGTGTTCTGTTTTTGTGTTTGTTTTTTTTCCTTTTGTTTGGTAAATAAGGTCTAATTCTAGGTTATTTGCAGGGGGAAAAAAAAAATAGGAAAGAATTATCATGGTCTGGGTTTGCCTCCTTCCGAGAAATAGCTGTAAAAGATAAGTGGAGACAACATTCAGAGTCCTTATCATCGTTTATTTCCGTTGACGTGGAAGTACTGCTGTTTGGGGTGTACTCGGTAGACAACCATTAGCACGGCTGGAAGCACTGAGCAGGGGCAGCCTTTCTATTCATGGGGTACGTGGCAAAGGGTCGAGAGTATTTTTCCAGGTGTGTCCCAGGGAGCACTGCGTCATGTCACCCTGCTGTGGGGTCCCTCACGAGTGCTTACTGAAAATGCATGTTCCGTGGCTCACCTCAGACCTGGAATAGGGACCCAGGAGCAGGGCCTGGGAATAAGCATTATTGGAAACAGCAGTTGGTTGTTTTGCACACACCAAGGAATGAGAGCCACTCGAAGGCTTCTGGAGGATTCTGGCACAGATGCTGGGACCCATTTATTTCCTGCTCAACAAGCATCTGTCCAGTGCTCAGCGTCTGTAACAGGCAGGTGATGGTCCTGTGGCGGTCCGTTTTGTGTCTGATAGTGAGGATGATTTGCCTAATGGACCCAAAATGCATGTTGTTGTTTTTGTCCTTTCGTCCGGGTCTATTCTTCGCAGCCCTGTAGACGAAATAAGTCTGCTCCTCTTCCACGTGACCTTTCCTCTGGTAGGAGAAAACTAGTACATCTTTCTGTAATCTTTTGTTGCTAAATGTCCCCCAGTTTTTTTTATCGGTCTTCATGTGACAAGACTTTGAGTACATTTACCAATCTGATCCTTTTCTCCCGAATGTGCCTGCTTTGTCCATATCCTTTGAAAAGTGTGCCTGACATGGAATTCCTGCTCCAGATGTGGTTTTACTGTATGGAATGAAGTTAAGGATCCCTTTAGTGTCCCACACACCATATTTCTCTCAGTGCAGCCTAGGACTGCATTGGCTTTTTTTGACAGCCACATCGTATTCTTTTGTCTAGTGGGCTAAGCCTGGTTGCGTAAAGTTAAATTTCATCTTTCTCCAGGAATTACATAATCATCACAAATGGGCATATGTGGTAGCTATGATGAAAGCAGCCATCAGTGAGACGGAGTTGTATGAAGTCTCCTGACACACAGAGTATAAGTAACAGTAATTCCATATTTGATCTGGAAACAAAGAGATCCTGATCAGGCTCTGGATTGTATTTACCAACCATGAATAAATGCAGAGATGTTGGACAAGCCAAGACTACAGTTTACGTGGAGAGCAGGGATTAAAGTCCGAGGCTCTTGCTTTGTTCATGCTCAGTAAGCTGACTTTAGCACACTCCCAGACGCTGCTCGCTTTCCTGGTGGATTTGGCGGTAGGGAACCGAATTGGTTCATACCCAAGCATGGGAAGAGGTGTGGACCTATATTAATTACATAATTCCCTTCATCCTGTATTGGGCCACCTGAGGTAAGTGGCCGGAACATGGCAGGGCGAAGGACATGTGGCGAGCCTAAGGCTCCTTGTGGACACAGAACCCAGTGGCCTGTTGGATTTTATTCATAACATGATTCATTGGGTCACCTTAAATGATCAAGAAATTATACACTCCAGGGGCATTTTTTGTCAGCAGCATATAAGAGCCTTAAAAAAATTCTTTAAAAACATCTCGCCCCAACTCTTGTTATTTTATTATTTATTTACTATTTTTTAAAAAAAGATTTTATTTATTTATTTGACAGAGAGCACATGTGCAGCAGAGGGAGAGGGAGAAGCAGGCTCCCCTCAGAACAGGGAGCCCAGCACGGGGCTGGATCCCAGGATCCTGGGATCATGACCTGAGCTGAATTCAGATGCTTAACGGACTGAGTCACCCAGGCGCCCCCAACTCTGTTATTTTAAAACATATAAGAAGTTGATGTAATTTTACAGTGAATCTATGTTCCATTTAGATTTTTTTTTTTAAAGATTTTATTTATTTGAGAGAGAGAATGAGAAATAGCACGAGAGGGAAGAGGGTCAGAGGGAAGAGGGTCAGAGGGAGAAGCAGACCCCCCGCTGAGCAGGGAGCCCGATGCAGGACTCGATCCCGGGACTCCAGGATCATGACCTGAGCCGAAGGCAGTCGCTTAACCATCTGAGCCACCCAGGTGCCCCTATATTCCATTTACATTTAACAGCGATAAAATTTTGCCATATTTGCTTTGTATCTCTATATCTATCCCTTGTTTTTTTTTTTAAAGATTTTATTTATTTGGCAGAGAGAGAGACAGCGAGAGCAGGAACACAAGCAGGGGGAGTGGGAGAGGGAGAAGCAGGCTTCCCATGGAGCAGGGAGCCCGATGTGGGGCTCCATCCCAGGACCCCGGGATCATGATCTGAGCCAAAGGCAGACACTTAACAACTGAGCCACCCAGGTGCCCCATCCCTTGTTTTTTTCCTGTACTATTTGAAAAGAAGTTGGGGACAACTTGATACTTCACCCCTAAATCCTTCCATAAGAACTGGTCATGGCTGGCTGTCAGCATGCATACTTACGGTGGACTTACATAATGGATTAAAAAAATACTGATGCCCAAAGGTTACGATTACCTATAATATCTTAGGTGTGTGACTATTATAGTTTCAAATTCATTGTTCCATGTGAGCACAAGTTGTGATATGAAGTAGGCAAGACAGGGGCACCTGGCTGGCTCAGTCGGTAGAGTGTGTGACTCTTCATATCGGGGCTGTGAGTTCGAGCCCCGTGGTGGGGGTAGAGTTTACTTAAAAAAATAATAATAAAGATACTTTTTATCTTTATTATTATTAAGACAGATACTTTCCCTATTTATAGATAACACAGAGTCTTTTTTTTTTTTTAAAGATTTTACTTATATATTCATGAGAGACAGAGAGAGAGAGAGAGAGGCAGAGGGAGAAGCAGGCTCCCAAGGAGCAGGGAGCCCGATACGGGACTCGATCCCAGGACCCTGGGACCATGACCTGAGCTGAAGGCAGACGCCCAACCATCTGAGCCACCCAGGCGCCCTAGATAACACAGAGTCTTAACTGGCTTTAAGGCAGAAATGCTAATGATGGAAATAGATTCTTCTCTCCTTTTCTTCTGGCAAATTCTGACAGATATTTGAGAGTGTCCCCTCAGGGATAATTAATACCCCTCCATCACTGGAGCTGCATGTTAGGTTCATGGTTCTTGTGATGGTGAAGAGGAAGTAAAAATGAAAACCCGTCTATTTCAGTTAAGAGAACATAATTGTTTATATTCTTTGTTGGTAGGTAATTCCAACATGGAATATTTCACCGATTAAGAAGGCCAATGAAATTAAGGTAAACTTGGAAGAGGTAATTCTTATTCTTTTCCAGAAAGACTTCATCAGTTTTGAAACCTATACCTCCTTTCTATTTGTTAATTTTGGGGGGATCTGTCTTCTTGTTTTAATTCAATCTTTGTTTTTTTCCTTTCCATTCCTCTTAGGTTTGACTCTCATGTTAGAGATCTCTTTAAGCCCTGCCTCTTACTACTTGCTTTAGCGGCTCATTGTGCTCTTAGGATTTATTTCTTCTTGCTCTGCTTTCTTCCTCTTATTTTCCAAATACATATGGTTGTGTTTCCTGTTACTTCATTTCTTTCTGTAACTTACTTACGTAGCCCCCCCAGTTTGTGGATATCCACCTGGAAGACGACGACTCCTCAGATGAGGAGTACCAGCCAGACGACGAAGAGGAAGACGAGACGGCTGAAGAGGTCAGTGGCCCCCTTGTGAGTGTTAGTCGCCAGTATGGAAGAACTGGGTTCCGTAAGCCTTCCGCAGGGTTGTCACCTCTTCCGTAGGCAGAATCAGGACACAGTTCTTCCTGCTCACTTCCTTGCATAAAACCAGGATTGAGAGCTGTTTTCTCCTCTGCAGAATCCCTCAATGTTTTCATGTTTTCTATTATGAAATAGAACGCACATGTAACACACAGAATAAAAACTTAAAAATACAGCTTAAATCATTATAAGGCCGATGGTCACGAAGCGTCCTCCAAAGTCCTTAAACGCAGTGTTGCCAGCACACCCGTGTGTTCTTTTCTTTATAGTTCTGTCACCTGCATATGCAGCATGACACAGCCTCGTCCTCTGTTGTACTGGTTCTGGACCTTACATAATGGACAGTTCGTCTGGCTTTTTTGTTTTCTTTGTTTCATCGTTAATCCTTTGTGGTTCGTCAATACTGTTGCTTATGGCTGCTCTTTGCTCATTTTCATTGCTGGGCGATACTCTGTTTCTTAGTGTATTTGACTTGTTGGTGAAAGGATTTTAAACCATTGTCTTGCACTTCTGATGACTAGGGCAATCTGATCTCTGTGCTCACCTCAGAATATTCAACTTCTATTTAATGTTTTATTTTCTCTTATTTTGACTAAATTGGTTCATTTTCTTGAGGTATTTCAGACTCAGTGGGGATGAGGCAGGGGCAGAAATGGAAACCTGAACTGGATTTGTGTTTTAGAGTTTGTTGGAAAGTGATGTTGAGAGCACAGCTTCGTCTCCACGGGGGGCGAAGAAGTCCAGGTTGAGGCAGTCTTCGGAGATGACCGAGACCGATGAGGAGGGCGGCCTGCTGTCAGAGGTGAGTCTGCTTCGTGCAGAGGGGAGCGGGGAGACTGCAGTAGGCTGGCCATGCGTGGTGATGCCGAGCTGTCACCTTTCCCGAACAGGATTCAAGATCACTATTAATGCCCAAACCTTCCTGGTCCCTGTGGCTGGTTACAGCTGTTCAGGTGTCAGAGTCCGTTAAGTTGGGGCGCCTGGTGGTGCACTCGGTAAAGTGTCTGACTCTTGGTTTCAGCTCAAGTCGTGATCTCGGGGTCGTGAGATCGAGGCTGTGTTAGGCTCTGTGCTCAGCACCAAGCCTGCTTGAGATTCTCTCTCTCCCCCTCTGCCCCTCACCCCACTTGTGCGCATGCTTGCTCTCAATAAGTAAATAAATTAAAAAGAAAACCCAAAACAAAACAAAGTCCTTTAAGTGAGTGAATGATTGACAGGAAAAGTGGGACTCCTCAGAGGGAGAGCACTTTTCTGAGTTCTTATTGAGGGGCCAGCTACGAGTGATGAGTGGTTTCTTTTCTACCTTTGTCTTTCTTATATTGTCCTGACGCCATTTTTCTTAGATTTCCCACTCTTGGTAACCCAAGTAGCATCCTGTTGGCTACACTGGAAATAAGATGGAACCTAATTAGATGAATATATTTGACAGTGCCTCTTGTTTTTCTGGAGCTCTGTCTGGATGGGAAGATGAAGATCCCTGGTGTAGGAAAGTTGTGCTCCCCTCCCCTGGCTTTTTTTTTTTCCCCCTTTTTTCTCCTTCCTTCTCTTTCTCCTCTCTTCCCTCCCTCCCTTTCATTTTTTAACATAGTTGCCTCTTTTAATCAGGCTGAGAAAGTCACCACACCTGCCATCAGGCACATCAGCGCTGAGGTAGTGCCCATGGGGCCCCCGCCCCCCCCAAAGCCCAAGCAGACCAGGGACAGTACTTTCATGGAGAAGTTGCATGCAGTAGATGAGGAGCTGGCTTCCAGTCCCGTCTGCATGGACTCTTTCCAGGTAAACTGTATAACAATCACTGCGAAAGTCAAATGGAGGAATGTCGTTGTTACTCAGGCTAGGAAGGGAGACGGGAACATACTAAATTCTGGTAAATAAGTAAGAGTCGTGGAAGTGCAGGTCTTTGATACTCTGGTTTGTGCTGTTTTATTTTGAGAATTGCAGCTCCTGGGGAAGGAGTAAGGTACATGATGGAGAGCATTTTAAATGTGGAACACGGGAACAGCCTTCCACCGGATCCCCCAGATTGTAGCCTTTAGCACAGCTGCTTTATCACTCCTGCCCGCTCCCTCTCTCTGTACACGTACTTGGTTACCTGAATCACTCTACAGTATGTTGCAGGCATGATGCTCTTTGACCTCTAAACACTTTAGCATTTATTTTCTAAAAATGAGGACATTCAGTTATGAAAAGAAGTCATATTATCTAATCTAGTCAAGTCCTTTTTTAGATTTTTACCAGTTGTCCCAATAGGGCCCTTTCTAGAAAAAGAAACATTTTCCCCTGATGCAGGACCCAGTCCAGGGCCACACGTAGGGTCTTGTCTCCTGGCATGTTTTATTTTTTGTTTGTTTGCTTTTAAGTAATCTCTGCGCTCAGCGCAGGGCTTGAACTCATGACGCCGAGATCAGGAATCGCACACTCTCCTGAGGGGGTGGGCCACGTGCCCCTGTAGCGTCAGTATTTGTCTTTCATAACCTTGACATTTTTGACCTGTATAGACTATTACTTTACAGAATGCTCCTCAACTTAGATTTTTCTGATATTTCCCCATAATTAGAGATGCAGGTTATGCACTTTTGGCACAAACGCCACAGGATCGACATGTCCTTCCCAGTGCATCATGTCAGGAGGCGTGTGAATTGGGGTCACATGGTTATGCTGACGTCTACTTGATTTCCTCAGTATAAAGCTATTTTTCCATTGTTAAATTTACTAATATGTATCTTAAGGGGATATCCTTTGAGGCCAAACATGTTTTTGCCCAGTAATATGAGTATCCATTGCTTATTCTTGCTTGAAAAGTCACGACTCTGGTCACTGTCAGTTGATGACTTTCTAAGTCCCACCATTTAGCCAGTTTGAATGTTTTGGGTTTTCTCCACCAGTCTCGTAGGTTAATGAAAAATACGTCTGTCCGAAAATTTAAAAAGAGAGTATTGAGTGGAATGCCCCTGAAAGGGCCATTTAATCTAATCACCCTGCTCTGCGGTGAATAAATAGTGTGAGGGAGGTAATAGTGTTTTGTATGACCATTTATTCGTACACATATTGAATGCTGGAAGTTGGGGAATAGCAAGGTACAAGACAGAAAGGTCTTTCCTGTTGGAGAGAGAGATGCCATAAACAAGTGATTTCAAGTAGTGGTAAGTGCTATGAACTAAATAAAAGTGGAGAAGTCAGGTAAGCCCCCCAGAGTGCTTCCATTGGGTCACCAGAAGCGGCCTCCGTGGGCGCCTGGCTGGCTCAGTCAGTGGGGCACCTGACTCTTGGTCTTGGGGTTGTGAGTTTGAGCCCCATGTTGGTTGTAGAAATTATTTAAAAATAAAATCTTAAAACAACAACAAAAAAGGCCTCCTTGAGGAGGTGACATTTGAGCTGAGATCTGAATTAGAAGGAGCCGTGTAGACCCATGGTCTGGGGAAAAGTGTCCCGTACGGAGGAAGCAGCACATTCACAGTCCCCGAGGTGGGAACAGCTTTGACTTGTGTAAGAGACAGAAACGAGCTGAAGCCCGGGGACCACAGAGAAAAGAGTAGGGGTGAGGACAGAGAGCTGGGCAGGAGCTAGGTCATGAGGGTCTTAGAAACGTGATAAGGAGTTTAGATTTTATTTTCACATTTGAAAATCTTCGTGTGATATTTTCTGATTGATGTTAAACACTTCCCTTTGGTTAAGGTGTGGGCAGCACTCTGTAGGAGAGTGAGGGAGAAACGGTCATCCAGGGAGGACGTCCTGAAGTCCCTATCCAAATCCCAGCTGCTGCTTTTTTTTTTTGGGGCAGAAATTGATAGGCTTACCCTGAAATTCACATGGAAATGCAAGGGACCTTAGCTAAATAATAGCTAAAACAATCTTGAAAAAACAAGTTGGAGGTCTATACTTCCTGATTTCAAAATTTATTACAGAGCTACAGTAATCAGTCAACACAGGTTGGTACTGGCCTAAGAATAGTCCTATGGATCAATGGAATAGAATTGAGAGTCCAGAAGTAAATCCTTACATTTGTGGTCAACTGATTTTTGACAAGTATGCCAAGACCGATAGTGGTGCCAGAGTAGTCTTTTCAAGCAGATGGTCCTGGGACAACTGGAACTCCACATCCAAAAGTATGCAGTACCCTTACCTCACACCAGACACAGAACTTAGTGCTAAATAGATCATTGACCTAAATATGAGCGCTAAAATTATAAAACTCTTAGAGGAAAACATAGGAGGAACGGGCCTTGTATCCATAATGTATAATGAGCTCTTAGAACCCAACAATGAAAAGGCAACCCAATTCAGAAATGAGCAAAGGCTATGAATAGATCGTTCTCTGAAGAAGACATACACATGGCCATGAAGCACATGAAAAGATGCTCAACATCATTAGTCATTAGGAAATTGCAAACGAGGAGTACAAGACACCACTTCCCATCCACCAGGCTGTAATAGAAAGGATGGACAGTAACGGGTATTGTCAGGGATGTGGAGGAGTGTAGAACCCTCACACGCTGCTGGGGGGAACGTGAAATGTGCAGCCACTTGGGAAGATGGTTCAGTGGGTCCTCAGAAAGTTAAACATAGTTACTGTGTGGCTCCAGGAGAACTGAAAACATATATCCAAGTAAAAACAAGTACACAAATGTTCTTGTTGGCATTACTCATAATAAACTTTCCCGAAGTGGAAACAACACGTTTCCCTCAGCTAATAAATGGACACACCGAGGTGTAGATGGGGTATCGTTAACGCAGTGAGAAGGAATGAGGCACTGACGCACGCCACACGTGGATGAACTCTGAAAACGTCATGCTAAGTAAATAGCCAGAGATAAAAGGCCACATACTGTAGGATTCCACATATGTATCATGTCCAGCCTAAGCAAATCCGCAGACACAAAGTAGATGAGTGGTTGTCAGGGACAGGGGGCAGGGGAGAATGGGGAACGCCTACCAATAGGATTGGGGTTTCTGTTAGGGGTGCAGAAAATGTTCTGGGGTTAGATACTGGTGATGGCCCCACAGTTCTGTGAATACAGTAAAATGCACTCAGTTACACACTTCTAAAGGATGAATATTATGGTTTGTAAATTGTATCTTAGTAAAGCCGCTATAAATGTTTCTGAAATGTTGGTTTTAAAACTGACGTCATTGTCCTTAAAGTTTCTCAAAGAATAAGAAACCCAAGTTGTGTGGGGAAGAGACCTTGTGATTTAAGGCAGGAAGAGAAGGGTGCAGGTCCGAGGAGGTCTGAGGAGGTCTGGAGGGTCGGGGGGTACCAGGCGCTGAGTGACTCGTGTTATCCCTTCTCTGTCGGCAAGCCCATGGATGACAGCCTCATTGCCTTCCGCACCCGCTCCAAGATGCCCCTGAAGGACATCCCCCTGGGGCAGCTAGAGGCGGCGCTCCGGGCTCCGGACATCACCCCAGACATGTATGACCCCAATACGGCGGACGACGAGGACTGGAAGGTGTGGCTGGGGGGGCTCATGAACGATGATGTGGGAAACGAGGGTAAGTGGGGTCCTTGGCATTTTCTCCCTACTCTGTCCGTTATCTGCTAAAATTTTCATTGGTTAGAAGTTTAAAGGAAGGGGTGTTTTTGGTTAACTGAAATTAATTGTATGTCACTCAGAATTTACTGTCAGTCAGTAGTTAAGGCCCCCTTTTTGGGGGAAGAATCTTTGAGGACAGTTGGCACGTGTTATACTGGCTTCCGGCGTGTGAGCCCTGGCACTGCCCGTGGGGCTGCGTGCTCCCACAGGCGCAGCTGCTTGGGCACGTCGCTGAGGCGGTACCACCGCCTCTCCTCACGGGCTGCTGGGTACGACCTCTGGGGAAATCTTTGGAGTGCGAAGAACCGTCCCCTGAACCGTACATGCAGAAATAATTTTATATATGATTTCATGGGAGTGCAGTAACTCACTGGAAGACTTGTGTTGGTGAAGGGTCGTCATGACACACGTGGAAGAGCCTTAGCTGCCACCGTGCTGAACAAAAGCCGTGCGAAGTGGACTTCGGGGAGGGCAGGAGCACCTGCCGTAACAGGGCCTCCTTCCATCTCTAGAGCCGGCGACTCTGCTCCTTTTTGTCACTCGGTTCCAGTCTCCGCCCTGTTTTTTTTCCTGTCGTCATAAGCACACCGTTTATGTCCTGCTTTGTCTCCACATCAGAAGGACTCTGTGCTGTAGGCTCCACTTTGAAAAATCCAGAGGAACAGCTCAGATTGGCTTGGTTTGGTCACAGGCCCCCTGTCTTGGTGCTGCATGGTGTTATCGGGAGACTCTGTCGGCGTGGGGTCCTGTGATTGGCAGCACCCAGGGGAACAGTGCAGTTGGAGTAGGCAGTTACCCAGAAGCCACGGTAATATTTCCAGAAACGGGGAAGGAGCTTTGCTCAGACAGAAGCAGAGTGGACTACTCCCTACTGCAACCCTTATGGTTTTAGACTGTAGCTAAAACTCACTACGTTAATCTAGTGAAAGAAACCTATGAAAGTTGTCTTTGGGGGATCTTGTGTGTATTATAATGGAAATCAGGCATGATTGCTCATTTTGTGCCATAAACTTCTGTAGATTCACAAGACGTAAGAGATTGTCTTAGTTTATAGTGACTCCAGATGATGTTACATTCTTTTGATGGAATCGGGGAAATTTTGTTCCTGTTGTTTCTTTTTGACTTTTCAGTGGAGAGTGAACCAGAATATTCTTCTTAGCTGTGTTTTGGAAGACTCACACTTTAAAAAAAAAATCTAATTACATACAAGCAGAGCACATCTTTATTCTTTTCCCTATCTTCTAAGAACAGCTACGTAAGATTTGTGTGTTGAAAAGAGTAATGCTTTAAGATATTTAAGAGAAGGTATAGTTTCGATGGAAATAGACTGAATAAATATTTGTGCAGGTCAGGCTAGGAGTAAGTCAGCATAAGTGAATGAAAGAGAGTAAGTCCTTGAATATACCTTTGGAGCTATTCATTATATGATCCGTGGCTCGTCAAGTGTTTGTTACTCTCCTTTTATGAGACATTGTGCTAAGATCATGAGAGATAAAGGAGCATAATCATTATGTCAGACATTAAAACACCCGTGAATGCTGCCCGGTCCATTGTTAGATGCACAATACATTTCATATGAATGGAGTTGATATAAACTTAGATATGCCATAAAAGTGGCATAAATGCTGTTCCAAGGTTTTCTAAAAGGGAGATAGCATTCTTGTTTAGGATGGCTCAGAGACAGCTCCATGAAAGAGGTGGAAACTGAGCTGGGCCTTTGAAGGGTGTTTGACAGCAGTGCTGGTGAGGAGAGGAGGTGATAGGAGAGCACATGTCCTCCGAGGAGTCTTCTAGTCTCTGCATTGTAACTGCGGGAACAATGCCGGCTTGGCGGGAAGAAATCAAATACTGTGTGAAGAAAACTATGAACCCCCCTCCCCGTGATGACAGTTTCATGATCGAGAGGGATCACAGATTTTTTTCATGGATTTTTTTTTTTTCGGGATTTATACCTCTCTTGTTGTTTGTTTATTGACATTACCTTTCTCTACCAACCCACCCCAGGTTCCATGACACCAAGGCTCAGAGTCTCTGCAGAAGGGCAAGAACAGGGACAAATGTAGTTCTATCCATTTCATAGAAATCTCCGAGAATTTTGTCACATTGCCCCATGTTGCAGAATCTGTTTGTTAATGCTGCTAGGATTTGAGCCCAGTTTAATGTTCTAGGAAGGTGTCCATTGAAGGAAGGCTCAGGGATAGAAGCATTTGTTAAATGGATATGACTCTTCCTCTTGTTGTCTTTAGGCCTAAGCTAAGATACAATATGGACAGGAACTAAGGCAGGTCCTATGGCTTTATCCGTGGTGGCAGCTCATGCCCTGATTTCCCGGATTTCCATCAGCGTGGCTGGAGGAGCTGAGGTGGTGGCTGTTGAGGAGGGAAGGCCAGGCAGGGCCTCGGGTGTCAGGAGTTTGGGAGCCCAAGGCTGTGCCACTCCTGGTTTCATCCCTAGAACCTGAATCAGAGTCAAGGAGTGTGATGGTGTGCGTGCGGCTTGTGTTAGTTAACGATACAGATTCCAGGCCTCACCTGTCACTGAGGCAGAATCTTCAGTGGGTATGGCCTAGGGATGTAATTCTTTTTTTTTTTGAAAGATTTTATTTATTTATTTGAGAGAGAGAGAGAGAATGAGAGAGAGAGCACATGAGAAGAGGGAGGGTCAGAGGGAGAAGCAGACTCCCTGCCGAGCAGGGAGCCCGATGCGGGACCTGATCCAGGGACTCCAGGATCATGACCTGAGCCGAAGGCAGCCGCTCAACCAACTGAGCCACTCAGGCGCCCTAGGGATGTAATTCTTATGCATCCTAAATATTGGAAACTGCTGGTCTGGGAGGCATGAGCGTGTATGATCAGGGTGGACTGAGAAAGTGGAATAATGGGTAGTGGGGAGGGTGACAGTCCTCTTTAAAACTCTGTATTGTTGTTGTTTACATGTTCGGACAGATTAATAAAAGAGAACACAAAGCCAGTGAGTAGGGAAGGTGTGGACCTTCCGATCTACCGGCTTAACTTCCTGAGTGCCGACAGACAGGGAATGGTGCTAGACAGAGATCCCAGAGCCACACGCCAGCCGCATGCTAGTCTCTTTGTAGCATCACGTGGCTATTCTCGCATGTTCCTCCTACCATCTGATCTGCACAGTATTAAAAATGAGAATCTCATTTGCCAAAAATAATTGAGAGGCTTCACTGTAGGCGCACAGCAAACTGAGATCAGCTGGGTGGATGCTGACCTTGTTAATCGGTCAAGAGTAAGAGGACAGATTCCACCACCAAGGAGTTCAAAGCTAAGAACTCAGAAGAAACCTTTCTGAATGACTTTCTAACGTGTGCGGCAAATGGGTGCTCCGAGAATAAGGGCAAGCCCACTTGTGTGGCGTGGGCAGAAGCTGCCCTGTTGCGGTTCTTGCACACGAACAGGTGGGGCTCCAAACCCGTGCACGCGTCCCATGGGTTGGAGTTCTTCCTGGAGTGTTCGTCCTTCGGCGTGTTTGTACAGAGCCTGCCCTGAAGACACTGACGTTGAAAGTACTGTCGAGATGGGGAGGACAGGATTCCATTCATAAGGGTTTGAAGAATTTTTATCAGAAACTTAAATGCACAAATGGATGAAAAAGACTGACATTTAAATAGCTACATTATTAATAATGTAAATTAATATATTATAACCTGGGTATAAATGTGGAGTGAAAAACATCAGGTTAGATTGGGGCTAATCAGTACAGATTTCCCAGTGATTATGAATCAGAATTGTGTGTATATATTTTTATTTTTAATGAAGGATACTCATGTATTACAAAAAATGAAAATATTATGGAAGGGTACAGAGAGGAAAATATTCATCTTAATGCTTTGTAGTTATTTTCTGTATATTCAGTCAAGTACATATTCACGTCAATAATTTTTTTCCATGAAAGGAATCATACTGTACGTATTGTTCTGCATCTGCAACTTGCTTCTTTCACTTAACAATAGAATTCAGACAATTTTCCACTGTAACACATAGAGACTACCTCTCCCATTTAATGGCTACATAGTAGTAAGGAATTTAGTTATTTCCATGTGGCAGAATTTTTTTTTTTTTTAAGATTTTTATTTATTTGAGAGAGTGAGAGAGCGAGCACAGGCAGAGGGAGAGGCAGAGGGAGAAGCAGACTCCCCGCCAAGCGAGGCGCCTGATGCGTGGCTCGATCCCAGGACCCTGGGATCATGACCCGAGTCGAAGGCAGACACCTAACTGGCTGAGCCACCCAGATGTCCCTGTTTTTTGTTCTAATTCAGCTCCTCGGTTGTACTAGCCCCATTCCAAGTTCTCAGGTGCCACCTGTTGCCAGGAGCTGCCATGACCATGCCAGGCACACGCAGGATATTTCCATCAGCACGGCATGTTCTCCAGACAGCACTTACCTAAAGTTGTGCTGAAACTTGATAATATAAATCACCTGGTAATGTAACAGCCCTGTCGTTCAGTGACTCCTTCACAGTCTTTCTCTAGGAATCATAGCACTGACATTAGAGAAACACCCGATTCTTCTGTGCCCTAACATAACAAATGTTTATTCTTTTTGTATATTTCTAGTTATTTCTGAGTCTTGTAGGGCTATAACTTCTCATACTGAGGATTATTATGTGTGTTTCTGTTGTGTTGTACTTGGTTCCGCACATTCCCGTTTTACACGTATGTACCGTTCTGTCCTGAGGCGTCAGAGGTAGAGTCACTCCCTAGTCGCTGGGAATTAGGGTCATCTTCTTTCACCATTAGTGCCTTTGTGTACCTAGTTTTACAAGAGTGTTACTTTCATGAGGTGCACTAGTGGGATTACTGAGATAAATTATGTGTTCAGTTTTCTGGCTTTTGCTGCAGTTTGGCAGATTTAAGTCTTTTTTGAAGGAAGGAAAGAACTTGGCTTACTGGAGAGACTAGGTGGGATGTGTCAGCTATGGGAAATGAGCTGTGCAACACACTCGGGAGAAAAAGAAGGTATTTAAAAACTTTATTGGAACAGATTCTTAGGGTGCTGAAAATTTTCATTTTCATCAGTGATAGGAGTTCAGAGTGGGGAATAAGTGTCTGAAGTATTTTTTTCCTAGATGAGGCCGATGACGATGACGATCCAGAATATAACTTCCTGGAAGACCTCGATGAACCCGACACAGAGGATTTCCGCACTGACCGGGCCGTGAGGATCACCAGTGAGTCTGTTTACTAGGAGTCCGGCTCTTCACTGCTCCGCAGCTGCCTTTGTTTACTTTGTAGATTTTGGAGGGTGGAGTTTGCAGCCCATTCAAGTTGAGACATTTAAGCTTGTACCCATTTATTTCTGTAACTCTTTAAATTTACGTATGTATTTAGGAAGCCTGTGAGTCATTCACTTACACATCCCACAGTTCTGCCCTGAGTCCAGTATCTGGTGGGGGTCGTACCTACGATACCAAAATAAATAAGGCATGGCCTGCACCCCGTAGGACCTCAGCTCAAGTAGGGGATACAAACATGCCAAGTTACAATACAAAGTGATAGGTGCTATAATGGCTTGTATGTAAGGTTCCCAGTGGCCTAAAAGAGGGTGTAGTCTCCTAGTGGATGGTGCACAGTAGGGTAGGTAGGCTGGGGAAGGACTCACATGATGAGATGTTTTATCTCAGTTTTGAAGGAGGAATAAGAAATTTTGGGTGAGGGGCACCTGGCTGGCTCAGTGGTAGACTGTGCGACTCTTGATCTTGGGGTTGCGAGTTCGAGCCCCACGTTGGGTGTAGAGATTACTTAAAAATAAAATCTTTGAAAAAGAAAGAAATTCTGAGTAAATGGAGACGGGTGGATATTGCAAATAGGTAGAAGAGTACCCACCGACCACGGACGTGTGGAGGAACAGTATTGCGCTTGGAAAATGGTGAGTTGCTTGGTTATGGAGTTGTGAGTGTGCGGGGGTAGAAAAGGTAAGCAGTGTTCAGATCCTGGAGAACCGTGAATTTGGGTTTTGATCTGTCAAAAGGAGAGCTTAGAGATTTTGACAGGAAATCAGTAGGAACTGATGTGGATTTTAGAAATACTACTTTGATTTAACACCAAGTTAATGTATTAATTTGATGGGTGAAGAGAGCAAGATTGGAGGCATGGAAAACAGTTCAATGACTTGACTTGGCTCGAGTTATTTGTTTAAAGAATTACTTCATTGGCTATGTTGCCAAAGATAGAAACATATATTTCAGAAAGTATTGATTTTTTATTTTTTAAAGATTTTATTTATCCATCTGAGACAGAGAGAGAGCACGTGCATGAGCAGGGGAGAGGGGCAGAGGGAGAGGGACAAGCAGAGCAGGGAACCTGATGCAGGACTCGATCCCAGGACCCTGAGATCATGACCTGAGCTGAAGGTAGATGCTTGACATACTGAGCCACCCAGGTGCCCCAGAAAGTATTGATTCTTATTGAGTGTGTGTGTGACCCTGACCTGGACTAGCATACACAACATGGTGAAGGTGGGATGTTGGCTCTTGACCGGGTTATGGAGAAAGCTTTATGAGCATCCAGACACACTTATTATTACCTGCCTAAATAATGCAGCTATCTGTGCAGAGAGAATTATGGAAACATGATCCTTTAGGACTTTCGTTCCAGTTGCTTTATTTCCTCTTTGATCTTGTTTTTGGGATTAGAATGCCATTTCCTTTGTGAAGATCTTCCCTTATTTGCTATGTTAGGACAATTAAGGTTAGAGTAAGTGTTGAAAGGAATCAAAGTGTAGGATGAAAAGGCTTGAGGTGTGGACTGTGGAGGGTCTAGGAAGGTATGAGAAAAACCAAGGAAGTCTAGTCAGAAACCAAGGGAAGATTCTTTGAAGGAGCATCTGGTCCACCGATGCTGGTAATCAGGGGTCTCTGCTGGAAGCGGGAGGTAGATTTCGTTTGGGCTTGGCTCCTGGCCTGGAGTACGGAGTGCACTTGCCTTCCTTGTCTGTCTGTCTGTCTCTTTCTCCATGTTACAGATCGTTTCTCAGGAAGACCCTCCCCAGTTAGCATGGTTCTTGCTTTGCACTCCACACCGGTTGATGTGCTCCTTCTAGTGCTTGCCTCTCTCCTGGTTGCGTGGGCCCTGTCCGTCTTCTCCCCTGGCCTGTGAGTTTCTTGGGGAGTTGGTGCTGTTTGCGGTCCTAGGCCTGGATTTGGCCAAATAGTGACCTTTTCTGGGGTGCCTGAATGAAGGGCCATCCTTTCTTGTCATAGGGTTCTGTGATCATACGTAAAAACTGGGATGGAATTCCAGTTTTGTTCCTACCCCTTGTCCTCTTGTGTCTGATGTTATCATATTATCCCTATGGGAGGACTTTTCCTTACGTGGATGACAAAAATTTAAAAATAAAAATAAGCATAGAAACTCAGAGTTTGGAAGGCTTCCTGTGGCCATGTATTTTCCTCCCACTTGAGTTTGTCTGTAGCTTCTCTGTGTCTGGGTGACCCCCAGTGCTCATCAGTCCTGAAGATGGCATGTCCCCATTTTGAGCACCTCCTCAACCAACATTTTCCTTACTGAACCTCCGTATACCTGTTACATTCCTATTTGTCCTTTGTTGCTAGAAAATGTAATTTACTCCCAAGCTTGCATAGTAAAAGATGTTCCTTTTCCTACGTTTTTTCTTTGCCGTGCCAAATATACTAAGTTTCTTCAGTTCTCCAAATGCAGTAGTCCCCAGACCTCGCATTATCCCAGCCACCGTTCTCTGGATTCTGGCCTTTATTTTTTTACTTAAATTTTTTTTAGTAGGCTCCATGCCCAGTGTGGAACCCAGTGTAGGGCTTGAATTCACGACCCTGAGATTAAGACTTGAGCTGATATCAGGAGTCGGTCACCTAACCTACTGAGCCACCCAGGAGCCCCTGGCCTTTATTTTTTTTATAAGCTTTTCTCTCCTTATATTTTTTAATGGAACTTCTAAAATTCATAGAAAAGTTGAAAGCATTGTACACTGAACACCCACATACCCACCACCTAGTTTCTGTAAGTAACTTTTAATATATTTGCTTTGTCATGCAGCTGTTCATCCATCTCTCTGTCCATCTGTGAATCTGTGTGGGTTTTTCTCATGCATTTCAGAGTAGGTTGTAGATAGCAGCATACTTCACTCCTGAACATTTTAGCCTAAGCATATCATTCATTCGGGCTCAGTGTTTATCTATAATTTCTCTTTTTAGGTAAATTTATGCACAATGTATTGCACACATTTTTTTTTTTTAAAGATTTTATTTATTTATTTGAGAGAGTGAGAATGAGAGAGAGAGAGAGAGCACATGAGAGGGGGGAGGGTCAGAGGGAGAAGCAGACTCCCTGATGAGCAGGGAGCCTGACGCAGGGCTCGATCCCGGGACTCCAGGATCATGACCTGAGCCGAAGGCGGTCGCTTAACCAACTGAGCCACCCAGGCGCCCCTATTGCACACATTTTTAGTGTACCATTCAGTGAATTCTGATGTGCTTCCACCTGTGTAACCAAACCCGTATGGGAATATGGAACTGTCACCCCAGAAAGCTCCCTCAGGCCCCTTCTGAATCATTCCCCTCACCATCCTCCCTGAGGCAACCGCTGTTCTGGGTTTTTTTTTTTCTGTAACAGATTAGATTTGCCTGTATTAGAACTTCATGTAAATGGAATCATAAAGTGTGTGCTCTCTTGTATAAAGCTTCTTTCAGCATGAAGTTTTTGAGATTCATCTGTATTGACACGTATCACTGCTTTTTCCTCTTTTATTGCTGAGTGGAATTCCATTGTATAAACATACCAGTTTATCTTTTTTAAATCTATTCCCAGGTCTTGATGGAAACCTGGGTTTTTCTAATTTTTGCCTATCTTGAATGAAGCTGCTCTGAACTTCCTTGTGTAAACCTTTCCTGGACAAATGTTTCATTTCTCTTGGGTCAGCTGTCCAGGAGAGGAATCACTGGTCAGAGGGGAGATGTATGCTTAGTTTTACAAGAAATTGCCAGATTTTTTCCAAAGTGGATTTCTATTTTACCTTCTCATCAGAATTTCATTTGCTCCACATCTTCACCAGCATTTCGATTTTTAGCTTTTTAATGCCCTCGTAGGAAGGGCTTTTGCAGAAAAGATCACAGATATGTCTGGATCCTCTGGATGTGGTCTGAGACTCTATGCTGGTTCTGTGACAGGCTTGCTTTCATGGATACTTGTGCTGTTTTGGAGTAGCTGTGTCAGATTGAACTTGAGGTCAGCCAAAACATTCAGATCTTTTTCAGATTTTTTTGAGCCATTTCATGTTTTTGTGCACTTGAGAAACTGATTTTTAAAATTCCTAAATATAAGACTTTAAACTTGTCCCATTAAGTTTCATTCAATTAATTTGAGAAAACATGGAATTTTGAATCTGTCATCAATTGGTCTAGCAATCCCTTTCAACTTTATATGATTTACAGATTTGGTAAGTATGTTTTCTGGGTCTTCTAGGTCATTGATGGAGTTGCTTTGTAGTTCGGGTACAAAGACAGGGCCCTGGAGACTTCTCTTGTGACTCTGTTCAGTAGGCTAGGCCGGTAAACTATGAATTATCTTTATTGTGAAATCATCTGGCTCACATTTCCTGCATGTCTCCCCATTGGAACTTTACCTTCTAGAGAGTGAGACTGTTAGCTTTTTCTTTCTGTTTTTTTTGTTTTGTTTTGTTTCAGAAAAGGGGGTTGCTGGTGAAGGGGGCAGAGGGAGAGGAGAGAGAGAATCTTAAGCAGACTCCATGCCTAGTGCAAAGCCCAATGTGGGGCTCGATCTCACGACCCTGAGATCATGACCCAAGCCGAAATCAAGAGTCAGATACTTAACCGACTGAGCCACCCAGGTGCCCTGTGAGACTGTGAGCTCTGCCATGTGCCCCCCAAGCATCTAGAACAGGGCTTGAGGCATAGTTGGGAGTCAGTAAATGTGTTTGAATGAACAGATGACAGGTAGATGTGAGGGTTTTGTCAGATATCTTGCTGGAAACAAGATGCGGTGTCTCTGTGTAATTCCCGCCTGTGGGAACTGAGACCGACCTGGACCAACAATGCCGTTTGGCTTCTTTTCAGAGAAGGAGGTGAATGAGCTGATGGAGGAACTGTTTGAAACTGTGAGTAACGACGCGAAGTCGGGGCTCGGGACACTGGGCAGCTCCTCCAGCATGCTCTGTCCTCTGCTCCCAAGCCCATCCCTCCACAAGGCTGGTGTGGCCAAGCCACTTCACCTTTCAGCCCCCTTGGGAGTGGGTGTCGTGGGAGGGGAATTTGGCTCACTGATAACATTTTGATTGTCCATATGTAGGTTATTCTTAGCAAAATGTTCCTTGTAAACTTTGGATGGCCTCCCCAACCATCATTCCGTGCATCCGTAAAGATTGCAAATTAGTTTTTGGATTATTCTGGGCTCAGATAGTTACCTTTCTCATCAACTTGTCTCTTGAAAGATATTTCTGATCATTCTGAGCTATCTGTGCTCTGTCTGTACCATTGCAAGTGGCTGATTGAGAGACTTCGCTCCTGGCATAATAGCCGTGTGCAGGACTGCGGGTGCCCTGAAGTGAGGAAGGTCTTGAGGGAGCTCTTTCTGGGTGCCAGCATTGTTGGTGCCCTGTAGGCTGTAGTCTTCGCTTTCCCTTCTCACTGCTGGGGGCTTCCACACACCCCTTCCCCAGGATCACCCTCCTTCCCCTGTGCCCTCAGTTCCAAGATGAGATGGGACTCTCCAACGTGGAAGATGATGGCCCAGAGGAGGAGGATCGCGTGGCTGAACCCCGGCCTAGCTTCAACACCCCTCAAGCCCTGCGGTAGGCTAGCCAAGGACGCCGAGGTGCCAAGTGGAGGGAACGTGTGTGTCCAGACACCCCCGTTGACAGTTCCCCGTCGCCCAGTGCCCGCGGTCGCTGGTGGAGGGTCTCTGGGGATGAGTCTCCTCGTCATGGGGCAGTGCAGCGGTAGACCAGGCTGCGTCTGTTTGGGAAGGGAGAGAAAGCAGTAGCTGGTGTCCGTAGCAGCTTCTCCAGATGAGTGGTGCTGGAGAGGTGTGAGGACTCAGGGGCCAGCCACAGAGACCACCCCTTTCATAAGAGCCTGTGTGTCCCTTTGTTCTCCTTGTTGGCCATTAGCATCGGGTAAATGTTAGCCAAAGTTTGTCAGTCACCTTGGTGATGACTGAGCGGCCATGAAGCATCTCTGGTCTGAGGTAGAAGTACCGCCCTCTTCACACGAAGCTGGCACTTCTGTTCTCCACCCACAGAGTGGAGGCTTTAAGTTTTGTGGGATGGGTTTGCGTAATTCGTGTATATTTTAATGAACTGTTACCCATTCTGAACAGCAGCATACGTGCGTGGTGAGGTGACCGGCTAGCTAGCAGTCAGGGGGTGGAGCAGAGCAAAGCTGAGAGACCTGCAGCCTCTGTTAGTCCTGTGTTTTCACAGCCTGACCTAACCGGAGAGCTTGGGAGCCACCTGAAAGCCAGGCCTTCAGGGAACGTGCAATTTAGTAGAAAAGACAAGATACCCCACCATTGCATAACAGCCGGGAATATAGTTCATGGTCCATTATAATAAACACCATAATGTAACCACAACAGAATTTCGGGATCCCCCACCCCCATTTTATTTTGTTTTGGCTTTATTGAAGTATAATTGACAAGTTGTAAGACATCGAAAGTGATTTGATGCAGGTAAGCATTGTGAACGGGTCCCCACATCGAGTTAGTTAATAACACTGTGGCCTTACATACTTACTTTTTGGGGGGAAACATTTTCAGGATTTCTGAGTCTTTATTTGACCCACTTACTGCAAGCCATAGTTCATAGTTCATCTGATCTATAAACATATTTCGGTTCCACTAATCATCTCTGTGTATGAATTCTTTACATTTGGGGTTTATAGAACTACTTTAAAGTCCTGGTTGAAGATGAGCTGTCTCTGGCGCTCGCTCAGTTCATCTGCACGGGCTGCAGCTGCTTCCCATTCAGCTAAAATTGCAAACCTGGTTTAGTCTTTGACTAAATAAGATATGGGGAAAGTGAGCCATCTGTGTCCCTCTTACCAACCAATTAAGTAATATTTCATAAAACCAGGGGCAGGCTATTTGTGCTTTTTCGTCTACTTTTTCCGTGTGTTTTTCTGTTGTCCTGCTAGGAGCACAGATAATGGAGAGTTTTCTGTCCTCAGTAAACATTGTACAGAGGACTGTCCTTGTCTTTAGGTTTTTACCCTGTGCCTGCCTGCCCACACTCACAGTAAATACTGCAAAAGGACACATAGTCTTTATCTGTAGAGGCTGTAGAAAAGTTACCATTTAACCATCGTTACAGTATAGAGGATTTCATGAAATAGGATATCCTGCTGGCCATACCTGCTTGAGCTGGTCTCATCGTGATTGCATAGGGTATCAGCTCACCCTTAATCCCTTGAGTGTCCCGCTCTGCCCCAGGACTAGGCTGTGAGCTGGCTATGTGGATGCTTGCTTTGGCGCCAGCCAGTCTCTCTCTAGAGGCAGGGGTGGGTGGGCGGGTTAGACAGCTGAGAGGAGGGATGTGGGGGAGCTGCCAGAGGATGTATTCACGGTGGGAGCCAGCTTCTCACTGGCCTTCCCAGCTGTCCTGTGTTTCAGTGTATCCGCTTCTTGCTTCCTACTAGGTCTTTGACCTCTTAAGAAAGGAAGGCAGGACAGCCTAAGTGGATGGGAGTGGCAGGAGGGCAGAAGCTGGACCTGGGGTGGGGTCATGAGTGGATTAGGGAACAAATGCTGGACTTGGAGAAGATTCTGTATCACCTTTGGGTTCCAGGGTAATGTGGTGTCAGTAGGACCCAAGGATGATGAGTTCTTCCCGTTGGCTCTTTGACTACTTTGTTATCCAGGCGTTTCTCTGCTCCCAGAGTTTTGTTTAGTTTCTCCTTCATTTGTGTATTACTTATAAGACTGGTTGTAGAAGAATGGGGGGGACAGTGCAATTCAGAACTATCTCATTTGGATTTATGCGAACAACTTTGGGGAAAGATTTGGATAGGCTAGGAGTTTGTTGGCTAGAGTGGGATGTGGGGATTAGCAGAAGATGGAAGTGTTCAGACTCTTAGCCCACCGTCAGGAGGTGTCAGATGTGTTGCTAGCCTGGGGAAATGTCCAAATTCGGTTGTCTCCCTACCGGGGACAGGTTTGAGGAACCACTGGCCAACTTGCTGAATGAGCAGCACCGCACAGTGAAGGAGCAGCTTGAGCACCTGAAGATGAAGAAATCCTCAGGCAGACAGCAGCAGGAGGTGGAGAGGGTGAAGCCCCAGACCGAGAAGGTTCCTCAGACGCTCACTCTAGACCCAGCACAGAGGAGCCGCCTCCAGCAGCAGATGCAGCAGGTGAGCCTCGTCCTGGGCCGGACTCGGAGGCCAAGAGCTAGCAGTGGTCTGGAAATCAGAAACCGGTATCTTGATGCCCACTGAAAGCACAGGGCCACAAGATCTTCACATCACTGAGGGCGTTGAAAGGGCATCATGTTGGTATCCTTACGGGCAGGCAAGAATGCAGATGCCCGTAACGATCCTCATACTCCAAGGTTACACATTTCAGTCTTCCGTGAACCATTCTGAATTTAACAGCCTCACTTGCTGAAGTTCTAATTTCAGTCCCTCTGGTTTGAGGTTAAATTTCCTCTGGTTCTGTCATTTTGCTCAAGGGGAACAGATCTGAGAAATTCACACCAAGATATGGTGCCAATCTCGTAGTCTCTTTGGAAAGCAAAACGTGTGGTAACGTTGCAGACATCTTGCTAAGGTCTTCTGGGTCCCGGAAATGACAACACCGTAACGTGTCACCATGTTATTTTCTTTCCCTTCCCAGCATGTTCAGCTCTTGACGCAAATTCACCTTCTCGCCTCCTCCAACCCCAACCTCAATTCGGAGGCCAGTACCACCAGGATATTTCTTGTAAGGTTCCAAGTATCCTTCACTCTAAAGATGTTGGTATCCGTTCGCTTGGGGGGTCACTTCTCCTAGATGGTCACCCAACACCAGCTGCATTTACTCTCTGTCCTGGGTGTCCTGGCTGCCATCCCTACAGCTTCCTCCCTGTGCTGAGAGAGCATCAGCCTGTGACCCCATGCAGGACCAGAGTGCAGCCAGTTTCCTTAAGACATTCCTCTGACTTTTCTGTTGGGTCCTCTTCCTCATCTTTTTTTTTTTTTTTTAAGGATTTTATTTATTTATTTATTTATTTACTTATTTATTTGTGTGTGAGAGAGAGAGAGCACAAGCAGGGAGAGCGGCAGGCAGAGGGAGAAGCAGACTCCCCGCTGAGCAGGGAGCCTGATGCGGGGCTCGATCCCAGGACCCCAAGATCATGACCTGAGCCGAAGGCAGATGCTTCACTGACTGAGCCCCCCAGGAGCTCCTCTTCTTCCTCATCTTTAGACCCACCCTGACTTCTTGGGTTTTTGGTACTTCTGTTGTTTTTATTGACTTCATTATCCATTCATTAGGCTCAACATTAGTATTTTATGTATACAATTAATCTCGGTCATGACATTTTTAAGTATTTTGGAGGAAGGGCTTTTAATTTTGAAATTTTCTAGGTGTTATTAAGAGAAACCAAAAGACAAAAAATTTTAATTGTTCTTACTTTTGAGAACCTTTATTCTGACTGGGGAGCTAGACCATCCATCCAAAAGGCTGAGGAATAAAACAAGAACAGATGAGTGTATCATAAACACAATCTTTGAGTATCTGAGGACTCAGCAAAAGAGTAGTCTTAATGGAGTCATGTTAATTATGGAGGACTTTATGATGATTTTTATCTGTTTCAGTCCTCTAGCAGGAAGGACAGATTTTCCCTCGGAGGCTAGTGAGGGCTACTGGTATTAAGTTTCTGGGGCTGAGGTCTCCTTTGTGCCCTGTCTCCCCAGAAAGAGCTGGGCACCTTCGCTCAGAGCTCTGTTGCGCTCCACCAGTCCATTCCCGGCTTTCAGACCTTGTTCCAGCCCTGCAACCTGCTGGGGGCAATGCAGCTTGTTGAAGACTTCAACACGCATGTCAGCATCGACTGGAGTCCTCGCAAAACTGTCAAGAAGACTGGTAGGGGACCCATGTCCGCTTCTGCTTTTTGCTTGCCTTGAGTTATCTTGAACCTCCCTTCCCAGGAGACAGGACAGGGGACATCTATAATGTCGTCCTTGGTACCCACTATCTACGTTCCAGGAGGTCATGATAGTGTTTGGGCTTCTGTGAGGGCTGGGCGATGGACAGGACGGGGCGGGGGGCAGGGCTGGGTTGTGGTCCTCGGCAGATGTGAGGGCGGGAAGCAGCGGGAGCAAGGTCATTGGGGTCTGGGGAAGATGAAAGGCCAGTGGTTGAAGTTGGTTCGTGGTCAGGTTTTTATTCTCTGCTTCGTTAAGATACTTTTATTTCCCTTCATGATTGCAGTGGTATCTCCATTTTGAATGAAATGTTGATTTGGGAGTTAGGTACAAATTAGAGATGTACATTTGCCATGTTCAGTATTTTAAAGACTTGTGCAGGTTTGCTTTCTGCCATGCATTTTTTAGTAATTTTTGAGAACACATTTGCTATTCCCTTAAACTGAGGAATTGCTCCTGATTAGTTTCATGGTTTAGCAGATGAGTTGTGGTTTGAAATCCCTCTTAGCATTAGATTGAATTATAGTTGAATTCAGGTGCATTATGTTATCGACACTGATCTCAAACGACTTTCTTAGCTCTCTGATGGTAATGAAAACCTAACATCATGGCCTGGTAGTAGATTACACATACAGTGTCCTGTGTTTTTCTTCTGGGGATACAAAAATACCATTTTTGGAAGGAGAACTATGGATATAGTGGTGCTTTCCATGTCTGGAAAGGCAGACGTGCCTGGAACGAGAGGCTTAGGCAGCAAGGCAGAAATGAGTGAGACTGAATTGCCTTGTTCCCAACCCCAGGAGGAATCTGGGAGGACTTGCTGGAAGTTAAGTAAGAATCAAATCAGATAAAATCTGGAATACCAGATTGGTGAGGGAGATGAAAGGAGTTGGCATCTTATCCTGGAAGAAAGGTCCCTCCCTTGCAAGGCCTTCGGGGGCGGGGGGAGGCGACGGCAGCGTTTGGGTGTGCGCTGTGTGCCCCGGGTGGCTCGCCCCGTTACAAGTGTCTGTGCCGCTGAGGGGACAGTGAGCGTGTCTGCGTTTAGTAGCACCGAGGATGCTGGGAACTTCTGCGGGAGGGGAGGTGGGGACACCCCCAGGTAGGGGCAGCTCTAGCTAAATGCAGGCTTGCATTCAGAAGCTTTTGTCCTGGGATTTCATTTACCACAGAATTGTTTCCTCACAGCGGACGAATTTCCCTGTTTGCCAAAACAAGTGGCTTGGATCCTGGCCACAAGCAAGGTTTTCATGTACCCGGAGCTACTTCCGGTGTGTTCTCTGAAGGCGAAGAACCCCCAGGATAAGATTTTCTTCACCAAGGCCGAGGACAAGTAAGGGTTTGCCGCGGGGCAGCAGAGGCCCCGAGGGCGCCGGGGAGAAGGCCTGGTTCTTCTCTTGAGGAGCTGGGGGCAGGCAGGCGCGTGGTGGCCGGCTCGGACGCGGAGGGCCGGAAGCCAAGCCGGGTGCTGGGCGCAGCTCTGTGCGGGTTTGCTCGAGCCCGGACACTGCTCTTCCTGGGGAACAATGTGCACTCTTTGGAAACATTTTAACTTGTTTTCTGTTTTTTATTTATTGTAAAAACCAATCTCATAGTACTTTTAGAGACAGTTTTTCAAAGGAAAAAATTTTTATCCATCATCCTAACCACCCCATGACAATGATTTTTTTTTTTTTTTTTTAAGTAACCTCTGCGCCCAACATGGGGCTCGAACTCACGGCCCCAAGATCGAGAATCAGATGGTCTACTGACTGAGCCAGTGAGGCGTCCCCAGTGATTTTTCATATAATTATTGGCAATTTAAGTATAATTTTGTTTTGCCTTTTTTGACCTAACACCTTGAAGTTGTTTTTCTGTGCTCTGTGCTGGAGCACATGCCTTCCTGTAGGTTCTGTGTGCTGTCTACGCAGGTGATCTTCCATGGGCCCTGGGACAGCCCTTTTATCTGCCACTGTCTCATTTTTTCTCCTCTCCTGTTTTGCTCTTAGTGGGGCTTCGGCAAGGATCTTTGCATATAGAGCTTTTAGAAGTCTTTTGAGTTTATCCCTTTGGGTAAATTCTCAAGCGTGAGATTATTTGGTAAAGTCAGGAACATTTTCGTGGCTCTTGATGGTATTGGCCCACTGCCATCAGCGAATTGCGGTAGATAGGTAACCGCAATCAGATGGCTTATGTCGGGAGGCAGTATTGGTCCTGATTTAATACGTCTCACACTGTGCCAATTATTCATTTCATATTTAGCCCCATTCTCCTTCCTTTGAATTTCGTTTGTACTATTAGTGTGAAGCACGTCACGATCTGACATTTTTTAGTGATTCATGCCCATTTTTCCTCTTCCCACTTGACTGGGAACCCCGGGTTGCATCTCCGTCATTGTACTTACTCGCCATGAGTAAACACCTGCAGATCTCTGTGGGGCAGCCATTGGCGTGCACAAGAATGAGGTGGGGTGTACCCCGTGGGCTGCTCTGGGGAGAGGGCGTTCTGCAGAACAGAGTAAGGCGAGATTTAGGTCATGGCTCCTTTCTCAGTTTGTTGGCTTTAGGGCTAAAGCACTTTGAAGGGACCAAGTTTCCTAAGCTGCTGATCAGCAAGTACCTCCTCACCTGCAAGACCGCCCACCAACTGACAGTGAGGATCAAGAATCTCAACATGAACAGAGCGCCTGATAACATCATCAAAGTAAGTGCTTCCTGTGAACTCCCCGGGGTCTCGCTTGGGCTCAGCCTCACAGCAGAGGGCCCTGGTTCCCACCACCAGAGCTGGGTCAGTCCCCCTCTGGCTTTTCCAGGGACATTGACTCTTGTTCTCCTCTGGAGTATCATCTTCTTCCTCTGTTACAGGTATTTCTCCTAAAAATAAAATTACTCCAACTTTTTTTTTTTTTTAAGATTATTTATTTGAGAGAGGGAGAAAGCATGAGCTGGGTGGGGCGGGGCGAGGGAAAAGCAGACTCCCCGCTGAGCAGGGAGACCGACTCAGGGTTCGATCCCGGGACCCCGGGATCATGACCTGAGCGGAAGGCAGATGATCAACTGACTAAACCACCCAGGCGCCCCAAAATTGTTCCAACTCTTAAAAAATTTCTCAACTTCACATTTCCCTCGAGCCGCTTTCTGTCTCTTTCCCGCTAGCCTTCTTGAAGGGTAGACAACACTCCACTGTATCCTTCTCCTTTCCTTTTCCGTGTGGGTATAAACTTGTGTATATATATTGTGTATAGAGGTTTTTGAGGGTGGTGTGTCTACGTCTCTGTCTGGGTGGCTTGCTTGTCATTGCCACCACTTGATGCTTTGGGTTGAAGCCTTATTTAGTAAAGTGCAACATGGGTGACAAAGACTTGGGCCTCCCACTGTCACAGCCCTGTCATCATCACAGGCGTCTTCTGTCCCCCGGTTCTCCCACTAGACCACGGTGTTGGTTAGATTCAGGGCTCACATTGTAAGCGTATAATTGCTTGGTACATGTCCCTGCCAGCTGAGCTGTGTGGTGTAGCATGATTGCTTTGCTTTCCTGCCGACATGTTTTTGTGGAGTTGGTAATTGCATTTGGGGGAGCCGGTGGGGCTTGGTCTCGGAGGTGTGTATTACCTGTTCAACACTGGAGTTTACTTTAGTGCTAGGAATCTCTGGTCGTTTTCAGCTTCCTGAGGAAGCCTCTCCCCAACTCCGCTTATGTGTTCCCTCTAAACGTGTTGCTCTCTCCGCTCGCTACACGAACGGCTTCTTGGGATTTTCCTTCCCCCATCATCATGGGTTGGTTTTGCTTCTTTCCTCTGTGTATCCTCCTGGTCCCCGAACCCACATCTTTCTTGATTTTACTTCCTTCTTTTAGTGGAGCACATCCTCATGGCATTCTGGGGAAGAGTGCTTGAGAAACAGGTGTGTAGATTTAAACTGGCCGTATTCCCGGTGTTCACGCTGCGTGGACGGGACCGGAGGCCGCATCCTGGTTTGTGTGTGTGACCAATGTCACCGTGCGACATAAGGTCTTACCTTTGGGAGAAACTGGGGGAAGGCTACATAAGACCTTTCTGTCTTATTTTTGCAACTTCTTATGAATCTAATTATTTAAAATGAAAAGTTTTTTGTTTTTTTTTTAAGATTTTATTTATTTGACAGAGAGAGAGATAGCGAGAGCAGGAACACAAGCAGGGGGAGTGGGAGAGGGAGAAGCAGGCTTCCCGCCGAGCAGGGAGCCCGATGTGGGGCTCAATCCCAGGACCTCGGGATCATGATCTGAGCCGAAGACAGATGCTTAACGACTGAGCCACTCAGGCGCCCCTAAATGCTGCATTCTTAAGCTTCTTCTAATGCATCTTCTTTAACCACCACAACAGCCCCATGGAGTAGGTTCTCTTATTATCTCTGTTTTACAAATGACAAAACTGAGACTGAGAGAAGTTGAGTAACTTTTCCAAGATCATCATGCTATTAAGTGATGAAGCTAGGAATTGAGCCCTGTGGTCCAAGTTCTAAGCCTGGGACTTTTTTTTTTTTTAAAGATTTTATTTATTTTTTTGACAGAGAGAGACACAGCGAGAGAGGGAACACAAGCAGGGGGAGTGGGAGAGGGAGAAGCAGGCTCCCCACAGAGCAGGGAGCCCGATGTGGGACTCGATCCCAGGACCCTGGGATCATGACCTGAGCCGAAGGCAGACGCTTAATGACTGAGCCACCCAGGCGCCCCTGATTTCTGTTTATTTACTCTTAAAACTGCCTCAGTCTATTCTTTCCCTTCCCCTCTGATGTCCTTTGCACCATTACTTCCTTAGTAGGAAGCTTCGGTGGGTCGCAGCTGAGGGTTAAGGTGCGTGAAGGAGCAGATCTGAAGGACAGGCTCCGATCTTCTGCTTCCTTTTCTCTGTGACCTAAACTTCTCTCTGTCTGATGATCGCGAGTGTTGCAGAATTGTCATTAGGATTGAGAGCTTAGTGTAATTTGAAATGCAGAGCATGTAGCATGTGCTGGTTATGGTCATGTGTGTATTGGGTGGGGGCGGCGTCTCAAACTGCCGCACACTTTGCTCCCCAGCCTGACAGAGGGCAGAGTTTCTGGAGAGAATGTAACTCGTGTGTCATTTCTTCACTCTCAGTTTTATAAGAAGACCAAACAGTTGCCCGTCTTGGTGAAATGCTGTGAAGAGATCCAGCCCCATCAGTGGAAGCCACCTGTCGAGAGGGAAGAGCACCGGCTTCCATTCTGGTTAAAGGTACAGCTTTCCTCCTCGAAGTGTGTCGGAGGCAGAAGGACACCAAGCCCTGGCAGAGACGCCAGGGGTGACTTTACACTCCTGGTGGAGCTGTAGCTCAGGGACGGGCTCAGCGGATCTTCCTTCTTCCCCCCTCCTCTCCTGCTGCTTCCCCTTTCCCCCACGTGACTCTGCCACCTCTGAAAAATAGTGGGTAAAATGATACGGCGTTTCTAGAGCATGTAATTAGGGTGTAGTCTTTAGAAATTGGATATCCTTCAAGAAAATTCCTTGAAAAGATTTTTTGAGACTGTCCTGGAAAGGCCCCTAAAATCTCGGAAGCCCCGTTCTTTTCTCCAGGTTCTGACATGTGCTGGATCAGTGTGTTCTTGTTCTCTAGGCCAGTCTGCCTTCCATCCAGGAGGAACTGTGGCGCATAGCGGACGGTGCCAGAGGGGTAGGAAGTGTGACTGGACCTGCTGAGGGCAGCTCAGAGCCAGGCCTGGGAAAAGGCAGCTCGGAATTGGGGAGTGAAACTCTGTACCCACTGCTGTTGCCCAAGGGTGTAGTCCTGAAACTGAAGCCAGTGGCCAACTGTTTTTCCAGGAAGGCCTGGAGACAGAAGCGGCCATCAGTCCTGAAGCCCCTGCTAATCAGACCGAGCCCCTCTCTCCAGCCCAGCTCCACCTCTGGGAAAACACCAGCTAGGTCAACTCTGTCAGAAGCCCCTCCAAGCAAAATGGTGGTCCGGATTCCTCACGTGATCCAGCCAGCCACTGTCTTACAGACGGTGCCCGGTGTCCCTCCACTGGGGGTCACGGCGGGGGAGAGTTTGGAGTCTCCGGCAGCACTGCCTCCCACGCCCCCTGAGGCCAGGACCAGCTTCCCTCTGTCTGAGCCCCAGACCCTGCTGTCCTCTGCCCCTGTGCCCAAGGTAATGCTGCCCTCACTTGCCCCTTCTAAGTTTCGAAAGCCGTGTGCAAAGCCAAGAGCCTCCAAGAGAAAGGGGGCCAAGGCCTCTCTGTGTCTGGAGCCAGCCTCTCTCCTCCACCCGGTCCCCGTTATCTTCACTGTGCCCGCCACCACGGTGAAGGTCGTCAGCCTTGGCAGTGGCTGCAACGTGATCCAGCCCGTCAACGCAGCCGTGGCCCAGACTCCTCAGACCATCCCCATCACCACCCTCTTGGTTAACCCCACTTCCTTCCCCTGCCCATTGAACCAGCCCCTTGTGGCCTCCTCTATCCCACCCCTGATTGTTTCCAGCAACTCTGTGAGTCTTCCTGTTCCCTCCACCCCTGAAGATAAGGCCCAAGTGAATGTGGACATTGGTTGTCCTTTGGTTGAAGGGAAAAATGCCTTTCAAGGCCTAGAACCCAAATTAGAACCCCAGGAACTATCTCCTCTCTGTGCTCCTGTCTTCCCCAAAGAGGAGCACAGCCCAGGGCCCCCAGCAGCAGATCATGTGTGCCAGGAAGAGCAGCCAGAGCACAGTGCCTGTGGCTGGACTCTGGTGAAGGCCGAGGATGGGAGGCAGGCTCTGGAGCCACTGCCTCCAGGGGACTTGCAGGAAATGGTCAAGATGGAACCTCAGGACCCCGGGGAGGATGACTCCAGTGGGTCCCCAGGGCAGGACACCTGTGAGGACAGCAGAGAGGAACGTTCTGTGGGATTGGATGCTGGCTTCCCAGGTGAGGAGCCGAGTGGTCCTAGTGAGCTAAGGAGACAGCCAGCCTTCCAGCAGGAGGACGACAGAAGTGAGCCAGCTAGAACCTCGTCAGCTTCTCAGGAACCTCGGGATGAGGGAGACTCTGGAGATGTGAGCAGAGGATCTCCCAAGATGGCTTCTTCCTGCGCCGACCCTGAAGTGCACAGCAGCCCCCCAGGCAAGTCTGAGGACCTGGCCAGCGCCGTCGGCCAGGCGCTGGGGACCCCAGCTGGGCCGGAAGCTGGGGGCGAGAAGGACGGGCCAGAGGAGGAGGAAGAGGAGGACTTTGACGACCTGACCCAAGATGAGGAGGATGAGATGTCCTCAGCCTCTGAGGAGTCTGTGCTCTCGGTCCCGGAGCTCCAGGTGAGAGCTGAGGAATATTCTCAGGTGTTCTGTGGCCTCAGTAATTTGCTTGATTTGTTGACAGGCCACCTGCTTGCTTGCTGCACTTAGTCCTCCTGTCATTTTTTTTTTAAGATTTTATTTATTTATTTGAGAGAGACAGCATGAGAAGGGGGAGGGGTCAGAGGGAGAAGCAGACTCCCTGCCGAGCGGGAGCCCGATGCGGGACTCGATCCCGGGACTCCAGGATCATGACCTGAGCCGAAGGCAGTCGCTCAACCAACCGATCCACCCAGGCGCCCTCCTCCTATCATTTTTATTTGACTTTTGAATACCGTGTGGGACAGTTTTGGGGGCGGGGGGTTGAGGCGAGAGGGGAGGAAGAGGTGAACTTTTAGTTGGGTGTTATGTGTGACTCAGTCACTAAAATGTTAGATTGAATCACCTGTGCGTAATTTAAATGCCTAAACATGTAGATCGTTAAGTGTGGATCCCAGCAAAGGAAAACTGTCTTCCCGGTAGAAAGCGACCTTTCAAAACGCCTCTTCCCCCACCTGCTGCTGGGCTGGTAGCCCAGCTCTCCCTGCGCTGGTGGCCTGTGGGGAGCCGGCGCCAGCCCTGCGGATGCTCTCGGGGGCTTTGCAGGAAACAATGGAGAAACTGACCTGGCTGGCCTCTGAGAGGCGTGCGGGCCAGGAGGGCGAGTCCGAGGAGGAGAACTCCCAGGAAGAGAACTCTGAGCCTGAAGAAGAGGAGGAAGAAGAGGCAGAAGGAATGGAGAGCCTGCAGAAGGAGGACGAAATGACAGACGAAGCTATTGGAGACCCTGCTGAGAAGCCGCCGGCCACCTCCGCGTTGCCCAGGACTGCTCCGGAAGCGGAGGCTGGCAGCGCCCCGCCGGGTGAGTGGTGAGCCTGGTGTGCGGGGCGGGTCTCAGCCGGCCTCCTCTCTAAGTGCTGTGCCGAACGGCTGGTCCGAAAACCAGGTGTGAGATCGTAGCGGACGTCCTCTGGGCCGCCCCCCCCGCACGCTGCCCTCCCCCAGACATGTTTGCCTGGAGCCTTTGCGGAGAAGCGTGCTCAGCCATTTCAGATGTGACTCCTACTGGCCGCTAGGTTTGCGTTAGGTTCACACAAGCTTTTAACGCCGGTTCTCAATCTGTCTGTCACGCGCGCGGCTAAGAGCTACGTTTATTTGCGGTTCCTCCCCAAGACCCAGTGCATGAGAGCCCACCGTGAGCCCGTGCCCCCGCTCAGGACTCCCGCTGGCTGCGTGCCGCAGCCGAGGGCCTTCTCTCATCCCGGGGGTGGGACTGTGCCATCGCTGCGGGGGCTGCCCTGCCACGCCATCGTGCCTTCCTGCCACGTTCCTGCCAGCTTCTCCCGAGGCCGTCCCGGACAGCCAGCGGGATTTGGGTGGGCTGGGTGCGTGTGGCCGAAGGGAGGAGTGGGGTTGTGGGGCCCGACAACCATCTTTCTCGCGTGTTTTCCCAGGAGAGAGCGGCCGAGCTGCTGGGAGGGGCCGGGGCAGTCAGCGAGCTCGCAGCAAGCGGGGAAGCCGGGCCCGGGCCAGCAAGGACACGTCCAAGCTGCTGCTGCTGTATGACGAGGACATTCTCGAGCGGGACCCCCTCAGGGAGCAGAAGGATTTGGCCTTTGCTCAGGCTTACCTGACCAGGGTAGGCAGGGACTGCTTCCCGCTACTGCCTGTCCCCCCAAATGCGGCCACTTCTCCTTCCAGGGACCGGTGTTGAAAATAGTCTGATTTTCAGGCCGCACGGCCGCCTCGTGTGCCTCTGCCTTTGCTCTCTCCTGGAATTGCCCTCAGATCTGAGAGAGAGAGACAGGACCCAGGCTTCCTCGTCCACGGCTTGTTGTGAATCCCTGAGCATCACCCCTCTGTTGTTCAGAAAGCGGGGAAAGGTGGCGCCATCATCAGTGAGAGGGGTGACTTCGCTGGGTTGGCTAAAGCGGGCCTTTCCCGAGCCCTCGGCAGGAGAAGAAAGACCGTTGGTGCACTGGCCAGAGAGTGGACTCCGGGAAGTGCCCTGGTCTTCGGAGAGCTGACCCCACTGTGCCTGGCAGCTGCCCTTGGCATGCAGCCGTCTGGTTCCTTTATCCCCCTGGCGGTTCAGCCTGCCAGCAGTGACGGTCACGCCTTCTGGTCTGCTGACAGTTGACGGCGTTCCTGATGTACGCGCTGTCAGCCCGCGGTACCACGCGGAACTGCGTGTGCAGAGCGCTCCTTGTCTGTCTCAGTGCGGGGCTGAGATCAGGAGGGAGAGGCTAGGGCCGAGGGCTGGAGACACGCTCGCTTGGTTTGGTAGGGAGGGCTGTGGCCCCTGGAGAACGAAGGCGTGTCAGAGGCTGGCCAGCAGGGGAGGGGCGGTGGTGCCTGACTCACTGCTCCGTGTCTTCCGTGAGCAGATCTCAGGAGCTGTGGGAGGGGTAGCCTCCGCAGGGTGGTTCTGGGGCTCGGTGTGGGGACTCCTCCTCCTCGATCCCTACGGCTCTTTCCTGTCCTGACGGCGGAACGTCTTCCCGCGTAGGTACGAGAGGCGCTGCAGCACATCCCTGGCAAGTATGAGGACTTCCTGCAGGTCATCTATGAGTTCGAGTCCAGCACTCAGAGGCAGACAGCTGTGGATCTCTACAGAAGCCTGCAGGTTCTGCTCCAGGACTGGCCTCAGCTGCTGAAGGATTTCGCTGCCTTCCTGCTGCCCGAGCAGGCTCTGGCCTGTGGATTAGTGAGTGGACGCGTGAACGCCACACCTGGGGCGCTGCTGGGTCCGGGGACAGGGGACCTGAGTAGAACTGGTTAACACCATCCTCGTCTCTCGGCGACTCCCGGTCAGACGGCCCTGCCTTGGCCCAGGGTGATCAGCGCCCCCTTGTTTCAAGGGGTGGTCTTCCCAACCCCTCTTCTCCCATTTTCTTTGTATGTGCAATGAGGGGTTGTACCCTCGGTCACCAGTGAAGACCGTGGGTGAATCACGCACCCTTTGCTCCTCCCTGTTGTAAAACAGGTGTCCGTTCCAGCAGATACTTACTATGTGTGTCTAGTGCATCGTCAGGCAGGGTTCCCGGTCCGAGGAATATAGTAATTACAAAAGAACGATGTCCTTGTTCTCATGGAGCGTCCATTCTCTTGGGGAAAGTCAGGTGATAAACAGTAAAATATATATAGTGAATGTACATAAGGGTCACACAGTACATATGAACAGTAAAACGTATATAACGGGGGCTAGAGAGCCGCAGGGGGCATGGGCGGGGGCGGGGCCTTGCAGTTCTATTTCGCACACGGTGCTCGGGGATGGCCACTGCAGAAGGTGACATTCGAAACGTTGGCCAGTAAGGGTCTACACGCGAGGGATGTCTCACGAGCTCAGGACGGGGAGACACGGGAATAAAGGGTGGAGTGCGCTCTTCTGGTCGGCTTGAGGCAGTCCCGTGGTCCCGGGGGGGGGTCACACACCTGCACGTGCTCTCTCCCCGTGTGGGGAGCAGCATGGGTGCGAGCGCTCTGTAGACGGTGACGAGCTGCGGCGTCTGATGTCACAGCCCGTGAGACAGCCAGCAGCTTGACATTCGCACATCTCCGGACGCTTGCCGTCCCGTCCTAGGAGTCTTGGGTTGGTCACCTTTGCAGCCCAAGGTGCATAGATGCCAGGGTCTGAGGCACCGTCTGGCGGCTGTAAACGGGCTTCCCGTCGCCCCCGCTTCCCAGCCCAACGCTCTTGTTCCGTGGGCGTAGCGCCCTCCCGTCCGCGCTCGCGGTGCACGTGACACTCTTGCTTTCTTTCCACTGGGGTAGTTTGAGGAACAGCAGGCGTTTGAGAAGAGCCGCAAGTTTCTTCGGCAGCTGGAGATTTGCTTTGCAGAGAACCCCTCGCACCACCAGAAGATCATCAAGGTCCTCCAGAGCTGTGCGGACTGCCTGCCCCAGGAGATCACGGAGGTGCTCTTTCCTGTCCTGCTGGCATCTGTGCCCGTTCTCTTGCTTCTGGGGTACCTTGGACTTCCGGAGGGGATGAAGAAGGCGAGGACTTTTTTCGGCTTTCCTGAAGCATAAACCCCTGGAACGGGGTGCTTGTCCCCTGAAACCAGAGCCTGACTGAACTCAAAGGCTCAGGGTTGCCATCAGTGCCTGGAAGGGAAGTTCAGGGAAGGAGGTGATGGGGCCTGGGGGGACTTGTCTCCTCGCTGTGCTCGGGTTGCTGCCGGGGCTGGAGATCAGGAGGCCAGGCTGCAGAGTGTGGTCATCAGGGATCAAACATATTATTAATTCCCCTCCAGTGTAGGCACGCGAGCAGGGAGGGGACGCTGAAGAAGTCTTAGCGGTCCAGGAGAGGCTTCCGGCTGTCCCTCAGTGGACTAGGAGGGTAGACCTTGGGGGCGAATGGGACTGGTTTGGGACGGCAGCCTGGAGAGGCCCTGGACACTTCATCCTTCCCCTGACCACTCTCCCCAGCTCAAGACGCAGATGTGGCAGCTTCTGAAGGGCCATGACCACCTGCAGGACGAGTTCTCAGTCTTCTTTGATCACCTGCGCCCAGCAGCCAGCCGGATGGGGGACTTTGAAGAGATCAACTGGACCGAGGAGAAGGAGTATGAGGTACCGGCCCCGAGGCTGCAGTGGGCTTGGGAAGGGGGAAGGCCACGCGTCGGAGGGGTGCCTGCCCAGGGTCTGTGCTGAGGGGCCCTGCTCCTCCCCAGTTTGACGGCTTTGAAGAAGTGGCACTGCCCGATGTGGAGGAGGAAGAGGAGCCTCCCAAGATACCCACGGCCTCCAAGAGCAAAAGAAGAAAAGAGATTGGGGTCCAAAATCATGACAAGGTACCCCAGGTTGTAGGGCGTCACCTGCTTGCCATAAACCAGGCCTTGAGTTTTCTGCGTTTCTCTGGCTGGTGCGGTGCGTGGCCTCTGGGGCCCCAGGCAGTCGGGTCAGGCTGCAGAGCCCCCTGGGGGGCAGGGGGGAGCTGCCGAGGAGGCTCCCCCACAGCTGCCCCATTACAACGGTGTTTCCCCCTCGGCTCTCTGGCTTGGAGTGGTTTCTCTTGCCCTTGGGTCTTGATTCCTTCCTTTCTGTTAGCGTGAAGAGGTAGAACCGAGCATCCCCACTTAGCAATATCGGTAACAGCTGATAGTCAGCTGTGTGACAATAGGTGTGTACCTCTCGGAGGTGTTGTACCCGGATCGTTCCCTCACTTCCTTCCACGGCAGGGCCACGAACAGATGGCTCTTGTTTGCATTTGACCGAAGAGGAAAGGGACGTGCAGCGCGAGGCCGGGGCCGGGGCCTCGCGTCTCCTACGTGGCAGTGCTGGGGTGCGGACCCCGGCGGTCTGGAGTCTGCTCAGACCCACTGCCCTTCGCTGCTCGCCCGGGAGGAGTCAGTTTTCCTCTTTTCTTCTTCCTTCGGCAAAACTGCTTCTTAGCAGTGGGATGACCTAGGGCAACTTACTGAATCTGTGTCAGCCTCATCGTCGTTCGCGGGGGTAGTAACAGTCCTGGCACCTGGGGTCCCTGAACAGAGAGTGTCCCTGAGAGGGCCCCCCCGTGCACAAAGCAAGCCCCCCGCCCCAAAGGGGTCGGCGGAGGGGGCAGAGCCCCGGGTACAGGGACGCGGGAGCCAAGGTGGTCGGTCATCCCAGGACTTTGCCTCCAACCGTATCTGACTTCAGTATTGAAACATCCGGGCAGCTGGGCTAGGTCAGTCCTCCGCGTCGCTGCAGGATCGTGGCAGGGAACTCCGGCGGGCCGTGGCTGAGTCTCCCCAGGCCACGGGAAGAGCGGCAGTGCCGCCAAGCATGCTGGGTGCTGGTCGGGGCGGCTTGCTCGGGTGGCCTGCAGCCCGTGTGCTCTCTGGGCGCCGCGCACACTAGCCGGCCGCTAACCAAGCCCAGTGTCTCCTAGGAGGCTGAGTGGCCAGACGGAGCCAAGGACTGTGCCTGCTGCTGCCATGAAGGAGGCCCTGACTCCAGGCTGAAGAAGAGCAAGAGAAGAAGCTGCAGCCGCTGTGGCAGCAGGGTGAGCGGCGGGCGGGGGCAGGGCCGGGGCGGGGGGCGGGCACGGGCGCGGGGGGTGGGGGGCAGGCGCGGGGGCCCGGGCCCCGGGGCTGCCTCCCGGCGCTGGGCCGGCTGCTCTCCCTGTCACGCAGTGAGTGTGTGTGCGCCGGACAAACAGAATCCTGGACAAGTATGTGATGGATTCTGCTTTTTAAAGATAATCCTGTGGGTAAGGAAGGCTTTTGAAATTGGAACAAAATGAACCACTTCAAATATTTCTCAGATTTCTTTTTTTTTTCTTTCTTATGAAATACACAGACCCTAAAAGTAATGCCAGTTCTCTAGGGTAGGGTTAGTTGGCAGCAAAAAGAGAGTCCTTGGTTCGAGGAGTGGGAGAAGCGGACTTTAAAACTGTCAGTTGACCTGCTGAACATCGTGGCCGGGCTGCTTCCCGTGCTCAGGCCCCTAAAACAAAGGCCGTGTGAAGACACGCTTGACCAAGAAGGCTGTTCCCTGCAGGTCTGTGACAGCAAGTCCTACAAGAGCAAGGAGCCCCAGGAGTTGGCAGGCAGCAGTCCCCACCGGGAGGCCAGCCCTGGGCCCGGTGCTAAGGAAGCCGGGCAGGGCAAGGACCTGCAGGAGGAGGAGGCCCCCGAGGAGCGAGAGAGCACGGAGGCAGCCCAGGACCAGCCTGGCAGGAGTGTTGGAAGCGGAGGGACGCCTCTTGCCGGTGAGCCCCGCCTCTGTCCCTGTTCCCACCTCATTCTAACGTGCTTCAAGCAAGAACGTCTTCGAGCCAACGCGCTGCCCATTAGATTACTCAAGTAATAGGAGATCCTCTGTCCGGCCTTAGCTTTGCTGTGGCCTCTGCCCCCTGGCAGAATTGGGAGTGCTACCACCCGCATGATGCGCACTCTCTCTCCCCCTGCCCTCCTGACCCCCATGATCTGCACCCCGAAGACTCGGTCACTCTGGGCCGTGGCAGAGACCCGTATCACTGTATAAGCGACTTCAGGCCCCACCCTGGCCTCAGTCTTTGAGGTTGGGGCTCTGTCAACAGTAATCAACCTGCATGGCCCTGCGGTAACTCGCGGCTCTAGGTGCATCTTGACCCTGTCTGTACCCTCAGATCTTTACTTTTCTCCTAAGCAGGATTGGCAGTGGGGAGCACTGTGCTCTCCCCTCAGGAAGTGACTCTTACAGACCAGCTCGTCCTGGATGACCCACGGCCCTGCTCGCCGGAGACCCCTCACCTTCCCTCCAGTACTGGGGCCATGCTCTGCACTGGGAGGAGAAGCCAGGCTGGGCAGGAGGTCCTCTCCTGCCCTCAGGCATCCCCCAGACTTCGGAAGGAGAGGGAGGACCAGAAGGCAGTGGGTGAGCCAGAGGCTTCCATGCCTGCCTGGGAGGCTTCGGAAACAGAGAAATGGCCTGGAACTGTTGAGCCCCCTGCTTCCTTCCTGAGTCCTGTTTCCTCAAGGACCAGAGACGTGGGAAGACAGGTGTCTGAGAGATCAGATACTCCAGAGGGCTGGTTGCTGGCAGGCAGAGCTGCAGTGAAGACAGGAAACAGGATGTCCCCTGTCCGTGAATCTCCTTCATCAGGAATTGACACCTCAGAGACTTCTTCCAAAGCCCCTAGGGCAGGTCTGGCTAAGGACAGTGGAAGCCAGGGCAAGGGTCCAGCGGGAGAGCTGCACCCGAAGGCCACAGAAGCGACAGTCTGTGCCAACAACAGCAAGGTCAGCTCCACTGGGGAGAAGGTGGTCCTGTGGACAAGGTAGGTAGGGGTGGAGGATGTGTGTGTGTGAAATTCGTGGAACACATCCACGTTCCTAATCTGGGACTGATCGTGATACGTGGTTTCCAGGGAAGCTGACCGCGTGATTCTCACCATGTGCCAGGAGCGAGGAGCACAGCCACAGACGTTCAGCAGCATCTCCCAGCAGCTGGGAAATAAGACCCCCGCCGAGGTAAGTGGCTTCAGCCCTGCTAGAATGTCAAGCCCCAGGGAAACCGAGGAAGGGACGGGGTGGCCAACCAAGAGACAAGCCCCAAGGGCCCAGAGGAGGGGCTTGACTCATCAGGGCACATGGCAGTGGTTCTAGAAGAGAAAGGGCACTGGATTTTGAGGTAGAATCCCAGAGATTCCGTCCTAGTTTGTTTTTAGGGCCAAACCTGAAGCCTCTTGAGTTCCCTTATCTGTGGAGGGCGCAGCCCTCAACACCTTACTGTGTGGCGCAGACGAGATTGTTCCCGTCAGCGTGCGTGCTTAGTGTATGTGGGAACTGCACCTTCTCGCCCTAGGTTTCCCACCGTTTCCGAGAACTCGTGCAGCTCTTCCACACGGCCTGCGAGGCCAGCTCCGAGGAGGAGGAGGACGCCACCAGTACGAGCAACACAGACCAGCTGTCAGACCGCGGGGACCTTCTGTCTGAGGAGGAGATGGATGGGTGACTGGGCACGCACGCCTGTCGTCTGCACCGCCGGCCCCCGCCGGCCCCCCGAGGGAGGGCGCTTGTACTGTGCAGGGGTGCCCCTGAGCTCGGGACACAGAGCCGCAGGGGCTGAGGACAAGGACAGAGGCAGACCGGGGGCTGGACAGCCGTGCCCGCGCAGGTGTCCCGCGTAGGTGTCGCTCAAGGTCTCGGGAAGCTACGTGTGCTCGGCCCTGGGGGGGGGAGGGGCTCGGCTCCTTTGTTCCCCTTGTTTCACACACACACACACGGCGCGGATTTATTGAGACCTGATCGCGGCATTTCTAAATGCAGCACATTCCGTGCTGGAGTAGGCAGTCCCAGAACACGGAGTCCTGCACCCACGGTGTTTATTGTAAAGCAGCGCATCCCTTTGCTTGCAACACCTTAGTCCGCGAGGCCATCGCCACCCTGGTAGCACTGGGCCAGACTGCCCAGCTCCTGCAGCGCCTCCTCCACGTCCCCCTGCTCCACTCCGGCGTCCATGAAGCTGGCCCAACGCCGCACGTCCAGTTTGCCGAGCTCTCTAGCCAAGTCTCCCAGGGCCCGGCCCGAGGTGGAAGAGGAGCAGAGGGCCCCAAGCACTGGGATGCTCTCCACGGCTGTGGGGGGACAGAAAGGGGGGCCTGCCCTGGCTCTGCGGCCGACAGGGAAGTCTGGGTCTGCGGCAGACCTGGCAGGGGCGTGAACCCCGTGAATCCTGAGCGCTGCCCCCTTGGTGGACCGGTTCCCCGGAGGAGGCCACTGGCCTCAGTGAATAAAGGGACGTTTACCTGTGGACTTCCGTGCCTCCCTCTGGTCACACATACAGTGCGAGCTCTCACGTCCCTTCGCCACCCACGTACCTGCCCCCAATGGCGGGCCATCCAGAAGCAAACCGTGCCGGCTGAGGCTTGGGGAGAAGAGGCAGGGGTACGGAGGAACCACCTTGCAGGGCGCCAGCAGCAGGTGGGTGGAGCTGGGGGTGAGAGCAACAGCTGAGCGAGAAGAAGGTGAGCAAAGTCGGGCGTGGGCGGGGAGAGCCGGCCTCCCACTGACCTCCTGACTCCAGGCTGCTGCTGCTGCAGATACTGGGCCAAGACGTCTTCCCCAGTGTCGCACGCATGGAGCGGTGAAGGCAGACGTGTCCCTGGGGCGAGCCGGCTGCCGGAACAAAGCCAAAACCACCTTTAGTCTGAGGCAGTGTGGATATGGAGCTGGGAAGTCTTGAGTTCTCAGGCCATCAGCTGAAGCGGGGTGCGGAGGGTCTCTCTCTCTCTCTCTTTTAACGTGGGGCAAAGGGAGGAAGAGGCAGTGCTCTGCGGACGTCCAGAATTGTTACGGAGAAAAGGATGTGAGTCAGAAATCTGACAAGGGCTCCTAAGAACCACCCGTCCTCACCTGGTGTGGCATGCTTTGTCTAGGCCCCTCAGCACCACTGACTGGGCAAAGCATGTTCCAGAAGGATCCCCACATGCAGACAGTGGGGTCCACGCTGTGGCTCCTCCAAGCTGCACCAGGGCATCAGGAAGGGACTGGCCTGGGACCAAGGGGAAAGGGATGGTTGCTGCTGCCGTCACCACCTAAAGGTAAGGGAGAGATCAGGTAACTGAGCTTTTTCTCAGCGCTGACCCGACCCTTCACAAAGCTCCACACCTTTTTTTAAAGATTTTATTTATTTATTTGAGACAGAGAATGAGAGACAGAGAGCATGAGAGGGAGGAGGGTCAGAGGGAGAAGCAGACTCCCTGCCGAGCAGGGAGCCCGATGCAGGACTCGATCCCCGGACTCCAGGATCATGACCTGAGCCGAAGGCAGTCGCTTAACCAACTGAGCCACCCAGGCGCCCAGCTCCACACCTTTTTCCCAGAGGAGTTCAGCATATCAGCCAGATGAACCATGGAAACCGGTGAGGAACGTAGGCGGTAAGGAACAGTGACTGTGTCCAGGGCTGTCGCCAGGATGGCAGCACAGTGGAAGGGCAGAGTGGCCTGTAAAGAGGGTATCAACAAGGGCCCTTAGCGTTTCGGGTCTGGAGGGCAGAGCGTGAAGGCAGAAAGATTCCTAATGGCAGAGAGGTCCGGGTGCTTTGGGACAAAGCAGGGTTGTGCTTGGCCCAAGGCTGGACAAGCAGAGGACAGTGTGCTGTATCATGGCTGAGTTCAAGCAGAGGCTTCGCGAAGAGAGCTGGTAGCAGAGGTGCGATGGCAGGTCAGGATGGTGGTGGGAGGGCGCTGCTCTACCTGCCATGTGAACAAGAGCTTGAGCCTTACGTCATAATGTAGGTGAGGGAAGGTGACTGGAGGCTCACGTCGCAGTCCCAGGCTCCCGCCCAAGGACAAGGGGCAGACCAGAGAGCTGTGAGCAGACATGTGCACCAGGCCAAAAGCTGTGTTCAGCAGACGATAGATGTTTTTCTGGGGCTCCTGGGGAAAAAAAGGGTAATTGATTTTAAGCACCTTTCTCCCTGGGCTGTCATCCCCTCATTTTTCCCTCCCTGCCCCTGGGACTGCCTTTTCCCCAGGTTCTGCTCACCCCAAGACTATAGGGACCAGGGAGCAGGCCCCAGGTTATTATTCCCCGCCCTGAATACTCGTCCTGTAGCAACTCTGTGGCCTTCGCGCCTACCCCAGAGAAGCCATTGTGCAGGTCACACAGGATCTGGAAACCCTGGAAGGAGGCGAATAATGACAGACAGGACGAGACAAGGCTTCTGCCCGTGCCCCCCATGCCCTCCGGCTACCTGCAGGTAGTCACATTCCTCCATGTAGAAATGCAGTCTATCCTCCAGCTCTTCCAGGTACCTGGGCTCCTTCAGGACACTCTCGCCTTGGCCAAAAGCCTCTAGGCGGCCTGCTTCCCTGCCATGCATGAACACAGTCCTGACTTGCAGGAACCCCGCCATTCATCCCTCCCCTACCGCCCTCCCCTCCCAAGATCCTGTGTTCAGGGAGAGCAGGGAAGATGGCCTCCAGAGCCTTATTCAACATGGGTGGGGACCCAGGTCCTTGCTTCACAGCCTCTGCGGCCCCCATACCCATCATGGTTGTACTTCTGAATCATACAGATGCTCCGGGGATGGAGATGGACGCGCAGGAAATCTGACCAGACTCTGATACTGCTCTCTGTGGGGATAAGTGGTCTGGGGGCTATAGCAGCAGGGAGTGGTGGGGGACCTGAAGGAAAAGCAAAGGAAAGGCACATTTCTTTGTGTTCCAGTTCTGCCCGGTTCCCCATCCCGTAGTACCTGGTGGAAGTCTCACCTTTGCCATTGGGGATGGGTTTGACCCTCCAGATACCATCACTACTCAGCACTCCCTGGGAGGGATGAGAAACATCTGCATTTAGCTCCAGCCAGTCCAGAAGGAAAAGTTAATTTATTCTCCCTGATTTTGCTGGCCACACCCTACTTTCATTCATGTAGTCACATTTCTTTAAGAAAAAGTGCTTCTTCCTAAAATGCCGCTCCAAGCTATTTAAAATGATCAAAATCCTTTTTTTTTTTTTTTCCTGTGCCCCAATGGGGGCAATCTAGTTATAGCGCTGGGGTTTTTTGTGTGTTTTTTTTTTTTTTTAATTTTATTTATTTATTTGACAGAGACAGACACAGTGAGAGAGGGAACACAAGCAGGGGAAGTGAGAGAGGGAGAAGCAGGCTTCCGGCGGAGCAGAGAGCCCGATGCGGGGCTCGATCCCAGGACCCCGAGATCATGACCTGAGCCGAAGGCAGACGCTTAACGACTGAGCCACCCAGGCGCCCCTACAGCGCTGGGTTTAAAAGCTTAGAGCAGAGGTCCTCACCTCTGCACTCAGAAGGTCCCGGAGATACGGATTTTGGGGATAGAGTTCCTCCTTGTGCGTGGTGAGCTTTCCCTGCCTGAAAGAAGACCGATTGGTTGATGACAGGGACGGTTTCACTGATTCTCAGGCTTCCTGTGCACATCCCCCCTCCTCTGAGGACCGCAGATACCATGCTATCGCTGCATCTAGCTGTCTGTCTCCGTAGAGGCCACCTTCTTGTTTTAGGGAGCTCAGACTACCTGTACAAAAGAGAACAGGTGCTGTCAGGTCAAAGCCTAGCCCCTCCCCGCCTTCAGCTAATCTTGGGGTCTCCCGACAGCCTGCTGCCACCCTCCCTCCAGCCCTTGGCTCTTCCAAGCTTTCTTGAATACTCAGGAGTTGGAAAAAGCCCTTGTCTAGGACAATCTGGGCACCATCCTTCCATTCCCAGCTCAGCCATGAGCTGTGGGGCCCTTCGAGGGGGCCACGATTCACCACCTCGCCGTCCCCAGGAACGAGGAGCCCGTTCCAGAGTCGGGTCGTGAACGGAGTAAGGCGGTGCCCTCCCGTGGCCAGCGGTGCCCGCGGCTGCTCCTCGCTGGTCCTGCAGCCTGGGGCGGACGCGAGCACCGCACGCCCGGGGGACGCCTGGGCGCTGGCTGACCCCGGCCACCGCCTCACCCTTCAGATCCATGAGGATGAGCCTGGGCGTGTAGGTCTCCTGGCCGTGCGCCGTCCGGCCGGCCCGGTACAGGACGTCGGGACACAGCTCCCCCGGCGGCTCCCTGGCATCGGTCGGGGCGCACAGCGCAGCATCCTGGGGTGACACGGAGGAAGGCCCGGCCTCAGCGGGGACCGCAGGGTCGGGCCGGTAGCAGCGGCCCCTCGGGGGCAGCCGGCCGGAGGCCTCACCTGCTGGTTCCACCAGTGCGCTCCCACGAAACCCGCGAAGTGGCCTAACTGCAGCGTGAGCACCTCCCGTGTCCCGCCCGCCATGCCGCTCGCCTCCGCTGGGTCGTGCAGCCGCGACCGGCCAACTCCTCCGCTCGGAGCCGATTGGTTCGTAGCTTTGTGGGCGGGACCTCGTTCCCCGTGCTCTATTGGTGCACCGACACATCCTTTCCCATCAGATAAGCGATTCGTCAGGCGTCGGAGGCCCCGCCCACACCCCGGCGCGGCCTGCGTGGGACGCGCTCGCTGGGGGGCGGGGTCCGGCGCTACCGGAAGTAGCGGGGCTTGCGGGGGGCCCTCGCCTGGCCCGGCGGTCGGATCACGCGGGTGGCTCTGCGCAGGCGGTTCCCGTCGAGGCCGCGGTCTCTCCTCAGGGGCCGCTGCTGCGTGGCCGACGGCGCCTCAGGAGACACACACACCCCTGGCCCGGAGACTAGGCGCCCCTCTTCCCGCGCCGGTCCCAGCCCTCCTGGCTTCCGACCGTGAGGACTCTCCTGGCTCCGTGTCACCTTACGGGAATGAGGCGCCCTACGCGGTCCTTTGTCGACGTTGTCGGAGAAACTCTTTCCCCACCCCTGCGTGTACTTGCAGCCCCTTCCGTGGCCTCGTTGTGCCGGGACTCCGCAGACGAGGGCTCCGCCGACTCGGGGACCGGGGTCGCTCCAGCGTGCGGCCGGCGGGCGCTGCGCTGAGCCTTCCTGTGCTCCGGCGCCCGCGCTCGCTCCGCGGGGTGAGGGCCCGGGGCGGACGCGGGGGCCCCGGAGCAGCCGCGCTCCCCTCGG